>NW_022979560.1:0-51481 GCF_902652985.1 Pecten maximus
ATAAAACCAGGTGAGCGATACAGGCCCTCTAGGCCTCTTGTTTTATCTGTGAAACCATTCAGATCCCAACTCCATAATCTTGCTGGACACCCCTTTTGAGCCAACAATTGAATTGCAATTGATGGATAATTTTTAATTTTGGCAAGAAAACATTCTTTAAAGGGCATGTCTGCATCATTTTTTAATAATTTGCCCTTGAAACTTCGCACACACCTTCATAAGAGCCGGTTCTTTAAAATGTGAATGAAGGTCAAGGTCAGAGAGATAAACTCAATATTTGTAGCCAGTCATACATGTTACATGTATCTGTTTGCCAAATATCCAGCCTTCATGTGTATGTGCAGTTTTGGGTCATTTTTTCATTTTGGTAGGAATTTCTTTTTAAAAGTGCCATATCTGCGTCATTTTGATTATTTGACCTTGATACATTGCACACACCTTTAAAAGGGCCGATTCTTTAAAATGTGACCCAAATTAATCATTTTGAAAGAACTTTGAATTTTTTTCATCATTTGACCCCCGTGATCTTGAATGAAGGTCAAGGTCAAATATAAGTATTATATTGTAGCCAGCCATACGTTATCGATGCGCCAAACATCAAGCCTTCATGTGTATATAGATAAAAGAGCAGAAACCTTTATTCTGCAATTTTGGATTATTTTTTAATTTTGGCTGGAGAAAATAGCTTTATGATTCTTTTCCAAGTGCCATATCTTTCTGCCTTATTTTTATCTGATGACAATAAAATATGCACATTCTGTTTCAGTGGACTATGTTCTTTCATATGAAATGAAAAAAATAATCAATTTGAGATTTTTATTTTTGACATTCGAACCCATAACAAGTCGTTGGCCTTGACATTCTCTGACAATATGTCATTGAGAAAAGTTTGCCCTAACCACGTGCTAACCAATTTCCGATGAAAATGAAACAAATTATGCTAAAATATGTGTGATGAGTTTCCTATATAAACTATAGTAAAATGTATCCTCTCCCCAGGGAGAATGCGACACATAGGGGGCCATGAAATTAACAATTTTGATAAAACAGCTTAAGAACCTTTTGTACACCATTCTGCGATATCTTGGTCTTAAGAAGAAGACCGACGCATGACGACAGATCAAATTATAATGGTGTATATTATAAGCTGAATGTCAAAGGATTGTAAACTCTGTACAAATTGTATTATATTATCAGGCAGTCAGCCTAAATGTATGTTTCATATCTACCATATTAGAAGTTTGATGTTTTGTACGATATATATATATACTTAATTTTTACACATACATTAAATGAGTTAGCTACTATGTGTTTTCTAGAGTTTACTAGGCCAGATGAAATATGATCATGAGCAATCAGTATGGTCAATATGAGATTTGATAAAATGCCTCTCGTAGGTCAACCACTCATGATCACTCAACTTCTTTTTGTAGGAGTCAATATTATATGTACGAGAATTAAACTCTCGCGATGTCTGTTGCACATAAGTACAAAGAAATACATTATCACTTAAGCCGAAAAAATTCACACTTAAGTAGCAATAACACATAATAGTCGAAAACCCAATATATGTGATCAGTGATAAGAAACAGTACTTATAAGCATTTTTGGCAATTTATCCTGAAACAGCTATAGCCTTCCATATTTGACATCCCACAGATTGTTGCTTGTATATATATACTGAAACGAAAAAGAAACGCAACATGGAAAATTGTGATTAATTTTGTATTAAATATACATATCTGTATAAAAATCGCGGAAATAAACATGCACCCTGCCTAACACCCATACCAATCTTCAAAATCACCCAAGTGTGACTAGAGACCTATGCACTTCCGGCGCGGTAAAAACATCAAAAACCGTGCCTGTACAAACATATGCGTTCTTTTTTCATTCAAACCAGTATCAATTCATCACTAACATTGAGCCACATCATCGCCAATACTTTTGCAAACAATAATTCCTTTTACAATTATGCCACGGTTATCAAAGGTTGATAGAGGACGTGCTATAGCGATGCTTCTGGCAGGGAACACGCAACTTCACGTCGCTCGACAATTCAGAGTTCACAAATCGACTATTAGTCGATTAGTTTCACGTCTTAACGCAACAGGAAGAGTCGATGACCAGCCGAGATCAGGACGTCCACGCGTAACGTCGCGACGTCAAGACCGGGTTCTTAGGTTGGCACACCTGCGTAACAGGAGATTAACGGCCGCTGAAACGGCAAGGAATACGATTGGTAATCATAACCGTCGAATTCATCCCCAAACAGTGATCAACAGACTGCGTGAGGCTAATTTGCGTGCAAGGCGACAGTACGTTGGTTTACCACTAACACCGCAACGTCGAGCACGTCGTATGCAATGGGCAACGGCACATATGCCCAGACGTTTTCCTATGAGACGTTGGAGGTCTATGCTCTTCACCGATGAATCTCGATTCACGTTATTTCGAGCAGATGGCCGTCAACGTGTGTACCGGCGTCGAGGCGAACGTTTTGCTGACGCCTGTGTTTTGGAACACGACCGATTTGGGGGTTGATCAGTTATGGTTTGGGCGGGAATCTCCCATGGTTTGAAGACGCCTTTGGTGATAGTCAATGGGAATTTAACGGCCGTACGCTATCGGGATGAGATCCTTAGGCCCCATGTTGTGCCGTTTGTTAGGCAGCATCATCTAACCTTTCAGCAAGATAACGCGAGACCACACGTTGCAAGAGTCTGTAGAGACTTTCTTGCGACACAGAACATTGTTCCTATAGATTGGCCTCCATATAGCCCCGACCTGTCCCCAATCGAGCATTTGTGGGATGAATTAGACAGAAGAATTCGAAATCGCCGTAACCCCCCAAATACCCTCCCTCAGTTAGCAAATGCACTCGTCCAAGAATGGAATAACATTCCAATACGGAAAGTCAATGCCCTGATGAACTCAATGCAACAAAGAATTAGAGATGTGATAACTGTTCGAGGAGGACACACACGATATTAGGGCACGGTTTCAAAACTGCTGCCATTTCAACTTGGATTCACGTAGGGTACTACCAATCATGACCTTCTAGCAAAGTGACCTGTTCTTAAAAATCTCTAAACATTTAAACGATGTTACATCAATATTCAATATTAACTATTACATATGAAATTTAAACATAATGCTCACAAGTATTATTTTATTAAACCTACAATTTGAAGTTGCGTTTCTTTTTCGTTTCAGTATATATATAGTTTTAAAGGTCAACATTGGAAAAAACCTAAATGGTTATATATAAATTCATAATAAATAGAATTATTGACAAAAAAAGTTTCATTTATTTTCACACTTTCTGGAGACCAATAAGGAGATTGATGATTATTTTAAGGGATATGTTCGCGACATGAAAATCAAACATTTTTAATTAAAGTTCAAAAGCAAAATAGATTTATTTTGAAAGTTATGAGGAATATTATTATTGATATTTGAGAAAGTCTTATATTATATGGATTTGATATTGATTGCCAATAGATATACATGTATTTATCATTTTACATGAAAACAACAAAAAGTTATATTACATGAAAACAACAAAAAGTTGTACTAATAGGTTAAAATGCAATTGGTATACATTTTGTTAATCTACAATTACTTTGTATCGTTTAAATATTCTATGTAATACAAACATTTCACAGCTTGGTGCATACAAATGTATATATATATTACATGAAAACATTTGAAAAGGTTGAATCGTGAGCTGAATAATATATAAATAAGACAAGCTGGTTCAATAATAATTTAGCATTTTCATATATATTACGAGTGCGAGTAGCTACTGCAGTAAACCTTATCACAGAAATCCAGATTCTGTATATTGTCTCTGTCGGGGAAGGTACAGCACAAATGACCACCACGACAGATATGTGCCAGTTTTCTTAGTTTAAAAAAATAAACGATCGAATTCCATCACGCCATCACGTAGGTCTACCGATTCATGGATTTGAAACACAGGGACTTCGATCAGTTATCGCAGTAATCCGAAGGGTTCTGGGGTTGATATCGCCTTAAAGCTGATTAAAGTTTGCATATAGTATATAGCAAGATCGTCAGAAAATTCGGACTATAATCGCAGTAGATATTGTGATTTTGTGGTCTGGCCAGGCTTGAACAACTTATCGTAAACAGTTTCGTCCTAAATAAACAAACACTTATTTCAGTGGGTCAACAAACAGATTTAAACTTTGTAAGCAACTTGCCTTTAATTCATGTTGATAGATATTAATTTCTAGCGACAAACATCAGTTTGATGCTTCGTGTGAAGCCCGTGTCCACGTGCCTCCATTTTGACAGGTAAACAGACGGAACACGTGATCGCTAAATATCGGACTAAATCTCATAAAATCTCGTGAACAAACTACCAAGTTGTAAACAAAAGAAATGTTGTTAGCCAAAACCTGGAGGGTATTATGAAAATCGGGAATTTGTTTGCGCTTGGTTGTTATGCCATCTTTATTTCTAGTAGTTAAACAAGTGTCCTCTGTAAGGTAACGTCAGAATCTCGCAGTTATCTCCCTTCAAACAGTATTTTCAATATAGATTTGCAAAAATCGATGCAGGTGTAGATATTTACAAGACATTATTCTTATTGTTTATTCAAAATAGTTCCTGAAATGTTCAAAACATTATCAGCATAGTTAATTCATTTCTGTGCACATCTACTTTGAATGACGGACTACAATGACGTGCCTCATACTTGGAACTAATTATAAGCGAATCATTACCCCTAGTTACAGAAACTACCACCAGAGGTCTCAAATTCCGGGCTTCCGCCGAAGAGAAATTTATACTGAATATACCTTTTTTTCATGTAATAGCACTTTATTTGTAGTCTTGATAGTTTTCATAAATATATATATAGTTCAACTACATCATATATGAACCGAAAGAAACTACAAAAGGAACTGTGAAAGGAAATATAACGAAAATGAAAGTGAGAGATTGTGACGTCACAACTCGTAGGTGATTGTAATATGGCAGGCGTAAACGCCTCCATAAAAATTGCAAGGATATCCTGAAGTGTATGGATCACGAAGTGGTACATTTGCCAACATTGTTGATAACAATCAGATCGGTTCATGTACAAACTTTGATAGCAAATCCGAGGATGTCGGCCCTGCGAATGGTGAATTTGAAAGAGTTCTGAAAAAATCGAGTAGAAAAATCAAGAAACCAGGTAGACTCATAGAAGAGATATAATATCTCATTTCTTAGGTAACCGTGTAACCAGAACTGGTTAAGAGAACTGATTGTGATTATGTGACTGTTATTTTTTAAGTTTAATTCATTATTCTGGATAACTTTAGTCTAAATTGAGTTCCTATAAGTTACAGATTTAAGTTTAAAACTTTGAAATTTTGCTTAAATTTATCTTTATTTTCCTTTAAGGGTGGGAGATGATATTGTGTATCATGATTATGTCCCTTTGATGGAACTCTCCAATTAGAGATAATACAATCAGTTTGTTATGCAGACCTCAGACCACAATTAATTTCCCTCTTTATTCTTCTAAAGAAAAATCAAAATTGAAATATTTCAGAATTTTGCAAAAAATCTGGTTTTCATATCATGTTATAGAACTATTCAAGCTGAACCTACAGTGAGCTGGAAAGTACCTCATGACCAGCATTTAAGAAAGATATTTATATTTAAGTGTAACTACCCCACTATATTATGGCAAAACTCACAAAATATTACTCCTAAAGCCTAGTATAACTCCCTGTGTCCTGCCAAAACAAACAAACAGGGAAATGGTGTCAAAACAAAATTCTATCACTAGAATAAATATTGCACTAAAAATCTAAACCACAATTATGCCCATATCTTGAACAGCTTAGTCAGGAAAAAATATTTAGCAACAGTCCTGAAATTTCAATATACTACACTCGTGTACAACGACCCGGAAGTATAATTGTGGTCTGAGGCCTGTATATATTTCAGACATTGAAAAATAAAATTTTCATCAAATATACAGTATTCTATGTTACTGATTAAGTTGAAAACAACATTTGAAATAACAAGAGGCCCATCAGCCTTAACGGTCACCTGAGATTTGAAATATTTCTGTTAATCTAATTTGACCCAAGGGGCAAACGCGAGACCTCAGGGTCATGAAGTTCACAACTTAAGTAAAGCACAATAAGACCCTTCCATCTAGAAAAAGTATTTGATTTTATGTTATATGGGCATTGAGAAGAAGATTTTAAAAATTTCAGTCAATTTGACCCTTTTTAGCCCCGCCCCTCAGCCCCTTGGGTTCAGTCAGGGCCAACATGTGCATACCATCAAACTGTCTTCCAAAGCTGATTATGTTAACCAGGTTAGAATGAATTTCAATACAAATCCAACAAATAATAGTCAAAAATGTGATTTCTCAATATAAACTATAGTAAAGCGTACCCCATCCCCAGGGGCAAACCTGACACCCCGGATTGTAGAGATTCTACTTGATATCGTCGTTGAATGCAAAAAAAATAAGGAGCCACAAAGCTTGGCATTATCCCCCGCGCCCCGCAGTTGGTATGAAAACCCAAATACATGTATATTTCAAGTTCAAAGTAAGAGTTATTAAGGAAACAGTAATTTGGTATTTTTGATTAAGTTTTCATGGTGACAGAAAAAATACCGAAAATGAAAGGTCCGCAATAGCAAAAGGCACAACTAGTCTGATATATTCAGAAAGTTTCAAGGAGCTGCGATGAACAGTTTTGGAGTTATAGCCCGGAAACAAAAGGAAACAGCAATTTGGTATTTTTGATTAAGTTTCCATGGTGACAGAAAAAATACCGAAAATGGAAGGTCCGCAACAGCAAAAGGCACAACTAGGGCACTAGTCTGATATATACAGAAAGTTTCAAGGATCTGCGTTGAACGGTTATGGAGTTCAATAATAATAGCCCGGAAAAAAATCTCGGACACACGGAGCCCAATTTAATATCCCCCGCAAACGTGTTTCGCGGGGGATAAAAAACAAGAGGCCCATGGGGCCTGTATCGCTCACCTGGTTGGATTTGACCAAATGTCAAAATAATGTTCATGTTCAATTCCTTTTGTTTGTTAACTTCAAACAATGCTATATATGGTTATAGCGTGTGGATCCCAACTGCTTTAAAGAAATAATGAAGTCCAGACTCTCTGAGTTTACAACATGCATTTATAACTTGATGACTAGTAGTGATTTAAAGGAATTACCTCTATTTCTCATATGGGGCCCCGTCCCTTTTGACCCTCGGGGGTCAGTCACCATTTATGCAAAATCTGTTCCCCTTCTCCCAAGAATGTTTCTTACCAAATCGGGTTCAAATCCATTCATAAATTTATGACTAGTAGCGATTTAAAGGAATTACCTCTATTTCCCCATTAGGCCCCGCCCCTTTGGCCCCTTGGGGGTCAGAATCACCATTTATGCAAACTCTGTTCCCCTTCCCCAAAGAATGTTGCTTACTAAATTGGGTTCAAATCCATTCATAAATTTATGACAAGTAGCGATTTAAAGGAATTACCTCTATTTCCCATATGGGGCCCCGCCCCTTTGGCCCCTCGGGGGTCAGAGTCACCATTTATGCAAAATCTGTTCCCCATCCCCAAAGGATGTTTCTTACTAAATTGGGTTCAAATCCATTCATAACTTTATGACTAGTAGTGATTTAAAGGAATTACCTCTATTTCTCATATGGGGCCCCGCTCCTTTGGCCCATTGGGTGTCAAGGTCACCATTTATGCAAAATCTGTTCACCTTCCCCCAAGAATGCTTCTGACTAAATTGGGTTCAAATCCATTCATAACTTTATGACTAGTAACGATTTGAAGGAATTACCACTATTTCCCCATTAGGCCCCGCCCCTTTGGCCCCATGGGGGTCAGAGTCACCATTAATGCAAAATCTATTCCTCATCCCCAAAGGTTGTTTCTGACCAAATTGGGTTCAAATCCATTCATAACTTTATGAAAAGTAGTGATTTAAAGGAATTGCCTCAATTTCCCCTATTGTGCCCCGCCCCTCAGGCCCCTTGGGGGTCAGAGTAACCATTTATGCAAAATCTGTTCCCCTTCCCTGAAGGATGTTTCGGACCATATTGGGTTCAAATCCATTCATAACTTTAATACTAGTAGCAATTTTAAGGAATTACCTCTATTTCCCCCATTGGGCCCCGCCCCTTTGGCCCCTTGGGGGTCAGAGTAACCATTTATGCAAAATCTGTTTCCCTTCCCCAAAGGATGTTTCTGACCAAATTGGGTTCAAATCCATTCAAAACTTTATGACTAGTAGCGATTTGAAGGAATTACCTCTATTTCCCCATTAGGCCCCGCCCCTTTGGCCCCTTGGGGGTCAGAGTCACCATTTATGCAAAATCTGTTCCCCTTCCCCAAAGGATGTTTCTGACCAAATTGGGTTCAAATCCTTTCATGACTTTATGACTAGTAGCAATTTTAAGGAATTACCTCTATTTCCCCTATTGGGCCCCGCCCCTCAGGCCCCTTGGGGTTCAGAGTCACCATTTATGCAAAATCTGATCCCCTTCTGCCAAGGATGTTTCTGAACAAATTTGGTCAAAATCCAATATGAACTTTTTGACTAGTAGCGATTTGAAGCAGACGGACGCCGGACGCTGCACCATGGCATAAGCTCACCGGACCTTCGGTCCAGGTGAGCTAATAATAATTAAAGATATATTACAAAGAAGATGTCATTGTGCATTATTCGTGCATATACAAACTTTGAATTGAATAACATAATTTAATTCAACACTGGAAATATGACATTATGTGTACGTTACATTGGTTGAAAACAATCAGTGATTAATGTTTGTTTTAATAGAGAGCGCAGCTCGAACGGGCAAAGCCCGTTCGCGTAGCGAACTTAATGGTAGAGATGTCTCGGAAACCAACCCTTTTCCCCCAATATACTTAGAGTTCAAAACTTTCTCAGTAACCGGAAACAGGAAGTCACAACAAGATCCAGTGTTGCGCAAGACTGTATTCAAAGTCACATTCTCGGGAGATAACAAATATCAACATTTTAAAAATATGCAAATGTTTGACTTCACACTAGTTAGAATTTGTTAATAAAATTTATCTCAAACAATTTCTTAATTTTTTATATTCAAAACGTAACGGTATAATTTTCAACGAAAATATTTCCGGTGTTTTACGAGTGCAGCTCCGGTCCGTTCGAGTTGCATACAAGTTTACCAAATATAGCACAGAAAATAAAGAGGACTTCCAAATTTTTTTGTTGTCGTCTGCTGCTCGTCTGCTAGACTGGATTACCTGCCGTAGTTTTTCTACTCTCCGCTAGGCTTCGCTTCGAAAATACGACAGGTCAGGGCTATATATTGGCCGATATAAATAAAACTGGAAAGACATCCCCACAGTTAGATATCGTCTGCATCAGTGTTGAATTTGTAAACACTTGGGAGGAACTTTGACGTTTTGCTACCTTAGTTTTTAATTAAATGTATTCCTACAACAATGTTTAAGTGGGTTGGAGGTCGAGATGTTTGACACTACATTGTTTTATACTTTGTGTGCAGTGCTCGGTCGTGTAACCATGTGTGAACCATGTTATTGTTAGCGTGCCATCAGTTACAGCCCATCGGTCGTAGCAAAGGGACAGGTCAAGTCTTATATTAAAACATAGTCAGAAACACCTATATATAATGCCCTTGTGATCGTTGCGAGCAGAGATGTTCTTCCACATTCAGTTCCTAAATTGTTGACTCATTCAGTCTTATCAGTGTAAGCCTTGGATCGTTTCCCTTTAATTCTTTTAAAAGCAAGGGGGCCCCCCCACCCCTTTTTGTACCTACAATTTTGTTTTTAGGTGATTCGTAGCCCCCTGTGGATAATGACATTTAATGGTCAAATAAATAATGTACCTGTGCGACAATTACAACTGTATAAACACCTGTCGGGAGCCCCTGAAGCTACCCGCTACCAGGGAAACATAATAAGAGGCCCAGAGGGCCTGTATTGCTCACCTAGATTTCATGAGATATGAAACAAGAATGATGATTAAGTATATTTGTCACTGGAATTGCTATGTCAATATATCATAGGCATTTTATATGGGTAGCCTCACCATTTGTACAATTTTGAATGCCCACCCAATAGTGATGCTACCAGGCAAATATGAGCAATATCCATTGCTTGATTTCAGAGAAGAAGTCGCTAATATCAATATAGCCCAATTGACCACATTTGGCCCCCGCCCCTCAGACCCCAGGGGGTCAGCCCCGTCATTTGTATAATTTCAAATTTCTACCCCAAGGTGATGCTACCAGTAAAATATGAGAGATATCCATTGTTTGGTTCCAGAGAAGAAGTCAATTATATGAATATAGCCCGACTGACCACATTTGGCCCCGCCCCTCAGGCCCCTGGGGGGTCAGTCCCATTATTTGTACAATTTTGAATCCCAACCCCATAGGGATATGCTACCAGGCAAATATGAGTGATAGGCATTGCTCGGTTTCAGAGAGGAAGTCGTTTATATCAATATAGCCAGATAGACCACATTTGGCCCCGCCCCTCAGGCCCCTGGGGGGTCAGCCCCATCATTTGTACAATTTTGAATCCCCACCCCATAGTGATGCTACCAGAGAAGAAGTCGTTTATATCTATAGTGCAAAAATGACCCCTTTTGGCCCCGCCCCAGAGGCCCCCAGGGGGTCAGCCCCATCATTTGTACAATTCTGAGTCCCCTACCCATAGGGATGCTTCTGACCAAATTTGGTCAAATTCTGATGTGTAGTTATGAAGAAGAAGTCAATCGGACGACGGACGCAACGGTATGGCATAAGCTCACCTTGGTCCTTCGGACCAGGTGAGCTAATAAATGGGACCGATGCTGGTTTATACAGAGTATATTTACTAGTATACAGAAGGAATGAGGCCGGAATATATGGCCATATTACAGAATAGACAGAGTCTGGATTATGCAGAGTTTATTTACTATAAATAAAGAAGGGAATTTTCGGGACCAAATTATTTGGCCGGTTTTGGCAAATATCCGGATTGGACAGAGTCCGGTTTGGACAGAGTGCACTGTATATATCAATGTTAATTTGCATTTTGAGCTTTTTACAGTTTTCGGACTTGATATATACCTAACAGATTATGGTGAATCAGAAAATGTGTATTTATGAAAGTATACAGGGAACTCCCAAAAATAATAACTGTGGCTGTCGGACTAAGTTTCTCTGAAAATTAGTCCCACAATGCAACGGCGGGTTTTACAGTCCATACAAAATGGTGGAATGTCAAAGCATAGACCTGCGAAAATGCAGACAGATTCTGGCAAAAAGGCGCAAAAGTGAGTGGAATCGGCAAAACCGGAGTATTTCCAAATTAAAGGAAAGGAAATGAATCGTTGGAACTTGGCGAGAAAAGAAAAGGAAATCAACTCAAATTCCGAGTTTGTCAGACGTCTATTGGATTGGTGGTTAGCTTTTGAACATTGTTAACTTCACTTATCTAAAATGTCATTAATGTTTTGTTGTATGCATATTGCTACATGGGGGCTGCGTTGGCCGAGTGGTTAAGGTGTCCCGACACTTTAACACTAGCCCTCCACCTCTGGGTTGCGAGTTCGAAACCTACGTGGGGCAGTTGCCAGGTACTGACTGTAGGCCGGTGGTTTTTCTCCGGGTACTCCGGCTTTCCTCCACCTTCAAAACCTGGCACATCCTTAAATGACCCTTGGTGTTAATAGGACGTTAAACAAAAACAAAAATATTGCTACATTTCAAATTAAGTATTTAAATGTAAACTGTTTTTTTTTTAAATTTTGTTCAGTTATTCTGTTAATATGTTTAAATGAAAGCATTATAAGGCAAAGTTCACATATGCTCGATATGTAAACAACGACCATGTGTGTAGTTTATATGCAGGACACGTTGTTATAGCCTCGTCCTCGGCTCCGTGCCACATCTCGCGATAAATATAAATGTGGCGAGTTATTTTTATAAACTGATGTCTCAAGGACTCCCCCGGTCAAGCATGCAGGCCAGTGGTCATTTTAATGTTAGGAGAGCATCAATGAGCATATTTGATTGTTATTAATACATGTGTGCAACTAGAATTTTAGGTTGTTTGGGAGCATTTGGCTTTGGGGAAACTGGAAATTTCAAGATTTAAAAAAGATTTTTGAATACATTAGTGAATAACTTTTTTATATGATATCTCAGTATGTCTAACTTTTTTTATTCTGAAAGTTTTTAAAGGAAATAATTGCATGGACACATTTGGGGGTCACTTATTTAGTAGTAATCAGGTAATTATAGTGGTCAAGTGGTCAAGGGTCCCCTGGGGGTACAGTGATGTGGAAATCTAGAGTATCAAAGAGAGCAAAATATGTACTGACACCAAGCAATGTGACTGAGTTTGAATGTTAAGTATAACGACCCAGAAGTATAAGTGTGGTCTGAGGCCATGTAGAGTACACATGGTGTGTAGTTTGTCAGTCCTGTAAACATAATTAGTCACTTTGGAGTGATATTACACATTATTATACCTCACTTTTGTTAGAATTCTTTTCATTGTACGAAAACATATCTCCTGACATTTTATAAATCGAATATCCCCTGACAAATGACGTCGCCGGGGTATAACCCGTCGAATAACCATGAAACCATGGCAGCAGAGTATTATACCCCGGTGTATAACCCCTCCTCCCGATGAATAACCCTTCGTCATCGAACACGCCTGCATCGGAAGTCGGGCAGTGGAACTCTTTGGCGTTTATTGTCGTCTGGTTCCAGAAACACAAACAACAACACAGGCTTTTGAAATGGCAGTGTCATCACGATTTGGCCGATCAACAGAAGTAGAAATAACAGAGATATATTGGACAGCAAGGATGCTTTAAACACCAAAAAGGCCACAAAATATGCTCTTCGAGCTTTACAAGCATATTGTATCGAAACAGATCGTGAGATCGATCTTTTCAACAGCAGCCCAGAATCTTTGGCAGTATTACTGTCAAACTTTTGTGTCGATGCCAGAAAGAAAGACGCGTCACCAGTCCATACAAAACTTTCGGCCTTAAAAAGCATCAGATTTGGTCTTTCACGCCACTTCAAGAGTGAGATGGATATCGATATAATTAAGGGATTAATTTTAGGAAAGCGAATGAGGTATTTTCTGCAGTCTGTGTAGACTTGCAAAGGAAGGAACTTGGTCAAACCGACCATACACTCCAAATAGAAGCAGACGAGCTGAGAAATGTTTATACCAGTATGGCTTTGAATCCATCTACACCAACTGGTCTGCAACAGAAAGTGTGGTACGACATAATGTTTTTTTCTGTGTAGACGAGGAAGGGAAAACTTGCGTAACATGACCAAAGATACTTTCAAAGAAATGACAGACAGCAAGCAGCGAGAATATGTGTGTCAAGTAGCGGACGAACTTTATAAGAATCATCGGGAAAATGGCAGTACAATCACTGAAGGATGAATGTACGCCAATGCAGGTATGCGACATTTTATTTGGATGATTTGTAATACACTGTATTTCGACGATATTAGTTTTGTATTAGATCTAGAATCTACTTCATAAACTCCAGTGTCGCGTTGATTTTTTTTACAATGTTATAGGCCCAAATTAAGGACCATTAAATTTTGTCATTGCAGATCACCCTTTATGTCCTGTTGCTGCATACAAGAAATACATCTCGAAGCTTCATCCCATGAATAATGATTTATGGCAACGTCCTAAAGATGCATTTGATGATACTGATGACCATGTCTGTTGGCAAAAACACGCTGTCTCAAATGATGCCTAACACATCCAAGCAAGCGAAACTCTCGCAAGTGTATACCAACCATTCTATTAGAGCTACATCAATTTCTGTTCTGGATTTTGATAAATTTGAATCACGCGACATCATGACTGTTTCTGGCCACAAATCAGAAACATCCATCCGCTCGTATTCTAGTGTAACCTCTTTTGAACGTAAGATGGAGATGAGTGCGGCTTTGACAAATGCTGTTTGTGATCCGTGTTCTGTTGCGAATGAAACGGGAAACGATGACCATTTTGATGACGGCTTTGAGGAAATCACCTTAACAGATGAACAATTGAAAACGTTACTTTCTGGTGAACCTGTAGATATTATGGACAAAGTCAATGATCGGTCAAAAGTTGTTGGTCAAGATGACATTGAAAATTGGTCAAGATGACATTGAAAATAAACAATCTCCATCTACTCTTGGACTGAATGGTGATAATACCCCAACTAACTTTACAAACATTGCTCATGTTACCAATGCCACTTCCAACTTCAACCTTCAAAACACTAACCAATGTGATACCTAGATATCACAAGGCAAGGATTCATGCCTTACATTACTGGATGTCAATTTCACCGTTAATGTACAGAAGTAACTCTGTAAACGTTATACTTTGGTTGGTGTTTTTATTATGTCTGTTGTTAATTATACAGTTACTATATATTTTGCTGTTATAAATCAATAAAATACAATTTATTAAATTCAATTTATTGTGTTTTTTTTTTCGGTATAATAAAACTATTATGACCCTCTGTGTCGGGATATATCCAGAATTATGTCCCTGGGAAGAGTTATTTTCGCTCGGGGCTACGCCCTCGGGAAAATAACCCTTCCCAGGGACATAATTCTGGATATATCCCTCCACAGAGGGCCATAATTGTATATTAGGTTCACAAGGCGGTAAAGTACAATACATTGTTACAATGAGGCTAACACCATATCAGATAATCACCTTACGTTAAATTAACACTTGGTCTTTGACTTGACGCTTCTAAATGTTATGACATTCTTGGGAAAGATTCACTGCTTTCTCTGTTAGAAAAACCCATTACGTCATCGGAATTTCCATCTTTTCACTCCTCTTTTGTTTTTCGTAAAATTACGATTGATTTCTCAATAATTCCTTTTAATCACAGCATTGTCTTGACCATTGCCAGGTTGCATGACAAAAACTGTTTGAGGAGACAATTCTGTTAACCAGGACCAAATACAATTAAATGTAAAACAAACACTTAAAACGATGTAATCATACTTGTAACTGTACCGCCCCCTCACTCACTCACTGGTCTCGGAATATATCATTATATGGACAGACATTATAAACTAGCCGTGTACTTTTATAACATCATTACAACAAGGATAACGACATAAAATAATTACCTGGTGTTATATCAACTTGACCTTTGACTTCGCCCTTCTCAAACTTTTGCAATTCTCAAGTAAAGACTGGTTCCATTGCGCTGTCTCCACCTTCGATGAGTAGGGTGATCATCGGGATTTCCACTTTTTATTACTTCCGCTTTCGTTTCTATCACAATTACCATTAATTTCGCGATGTTTCTTTCAAGTCACATCGATGTCTTGATTATTATCTGATTGTGAAACAAAAACATAAATTGACAGTTAATGAGACAATTCTGTCGCAAACGATCTTACTTCTCAGCAGACGGCAACTCCGAACTCCGGGCTGGACTATTTACAGGATTGGGCATAGCAGGATCGGGCAGAAATGGACAGGATCTGGTAGTGCAGGATAGGTCTGAAATGGACAGGATCGAATCGGGCAGGATCCGGGAAGAATCGGGCCCTTTTAAAATTGTTTATTATTTGTTTTTATTGTAACTTGGTAACTTGGATTCTTTAGAATATTACAACATAACTAAGTGGCGAAGGAAGTCGTCAAAAGGGGGGGGGGGGGGGGGGGGGGGGGGGGGGGCGGGGGGAGGGGGATATTTTTTCGGCATAGCCGTCTAATTTTGTTTTGGCTCCGGATATGACGCGACAGGTGGCGTTTCTGGTCAAGATGAAGTACGTGATTGGTCAATGTAGCGGTCTAAACAATAACCATTCGAATTTGATGATGTATTCTGGTTGATTGTTTGATAGTAGGTCATGAAAATCTTAATATTTACACAAACTCGGTAGTATTAACACAAACTCAGTAATAGTTCCACAAGCTCGGTAATATTTACACAGTCTGTACCAGTACATCGCTACTGTCACTATACTATATGAACAGTGTTTACACTTATTTACACATAAATATGTGTGCCGTAATATATACAGAACGTGTTATTTAACATTAAAACCACTGTATAATATCGTTATCCAACTAACCCAGATGGAATATAGATAACGTCTTGTAAACTATCGTCTGTTTGTGTTGCCACGATTTCAAAACAGTCACGTAATGATTTAAAAATAATTTCCGCGCTAAATTAAAAAGGGGATTCTCAACTAAATCAGAGACCTATATATATATTAGTATATAGGTCTCTGACTAAATTGAGTGGTCAAGCTGGACATAGGGATTGACTGTGAACATTGGGACAGCACAGAAACATAACTGGAAAAAAACAAAACGCGTACATTCAGTGAAAATTGCAACGTTTTTACCGTGATGTCCCTTTTAAATTGAATGCAAGCTGAATAAGTGGATGCATCTATTCAAATGAGACATTTGCAGTCCTATTATCACCAAAAATGATTCAAACTGATATATTTACATTCTGTGTTGCATTTTCCTATATGTCGTTAGTAAACCAAATTGTATTCATGAGACTGTATACTACAATTTACAGTGATTCGGTCAGTGGAGGAATACAGCTCCGGGTGTTGTAGGTTTGACAATGGCCGTCACACTGGGAGACACGAATGTACTAGTTTTTTTTCATATTTTCTACTAATTCTGAAATTTTCACCAATTTTACCAAAAAAGAACTAATTTAACCCGACTCAGTCCATTTTTTCAGCAACATATCTAATTATGATTTTTTATGGCTATTTTTCGACGGTCAAAGCTAGTTCTGTGAATCATGTCTAATTTAACATGACGGCCGTCTAATTCTATGAATTTTACACTATTTATTTCATGACTATCTAAAAGTTTCTAAAAGTGACGATTTCTAATGGAATATGACGAGAATTCCCCCTACAGTCTATAAATGTCCGACTAATACTGCTTCCTTGAATCTAATATTGACGGAACAATCCAGTTTTACGGAACACGACGATTATTCGTGAAAAATCGCCTAAAAATATACGACAGGACGAATATTGCGAGATTCGCCTCTGGTGGTTCTGTCGCGCGGCGATACCAGCACTGTCAGCCGTAAACTACTGTACCTGGACAGCAGTCATCCGTGACCACCGAGCTCCGCGGCTAGCCCCCGACGTTGGGAGCGCTCAGCCGTGAAGCGGTCCTACAATTATCACCTATACTTACGATGTCGGTACCGACTCAAATGATACTACGGAAGCGTAGTAGGCTCACATTGGAGTATATTTTTCATGGCATGCGAAAATATTTTATCTGGCGGCCGCCACTTAATTATCTAGCGGCCGCCACTTATTATCTGGCGGCCGCCACTTAATTATCTGGCGGCCGCCACTTATTTATCTGGCGGCCGCCACTTAATTATTTGTTATTGTTTTTACAATTTAATGTGATATCTGCTACGGTAATTACAGTGATTGTCGTTTTCAAATCCAATATTATGATTTCGAAATGATTTGTTAAATTTAAATTTGATTTTTATAATTTCCGGAAATCTGAACCGGTTACCGGATCTATCTTCTGTTATTATTACTAAATGAAGAAAACTGAGACAAAATCAAGGTGCTATGTTGTCATGTTGCTACATGTAATTCCCTATGACTAAAATGCTACGGTTATGTTGCAGATAACGCTTTGAAAACGATCAGATGATACAAATAAATAACAAAGTTTTACAACAAACGAAATCTTTTGATTTTGTTGGAAACGGTAATATATTTCAATAGCTTTACTGGGCAATTTTCACTGAGGCTGAAAGCCGAGGTGCATATTTCTTAGGTCAGATCCGTAAAACCATGGATTGTCCTAAACTAAAGTCTGCATTTACTTTATTATGATTTCTACAGATTTGTCATATAAATAAAAAAAACATGAATAAAATGTTCATTTCATGAATAAAACGAAAGTTTATGTTAAGAATAAAGACTAAAAGTAACATTTTACGTTCCAGTAATTGTACATTTTGATGGAAGTCTATTTTTATATTTTAAATCTTTTTATTACAGTTTTGCCAGTGAAATATAGATAATTATCTAACTAATAAAGCTGATATTTTCTCTGCAATGGAAATATAAGATGACAAAACCTTATATTTTCAAATATAAGCTTATATTTTTCACTAGTGAAAATATAAGGTTTTGTCAGAACTACCCTAAACTAAATAAACACGAACTGAAGTTTATGTCGTTTATTATTTTTAATACATTTTTAATTGTAGATTATTCTGCGAAATCTTGACTATTGAGCTTGTTGTACCTGAACTACACAAAGGGGTTGATATAACATTCCGCGGACCTGGCACAACGTCATATTGACTTCTCGGTGACGTCATGATGTTTTAAAACGAGATAATCAATGTAATGTTATCCGGTTTGGACCAATGAGTAACATTTGCCCAGGTCAGGTCCGTAAAACCATGGATTGCCCTCAACCAAAGACTGTATTTGTATAATATATTTTAAGGATCCGAATTACTTAAAAACGGACAAAGAAGTAATTCCAACAGTGTAGACAAAATGGCGCTGTAAAATTTTCGGAGCATTCCGCTCCTTTATTGAGAAATATTTATATGTATATATTATATTTCTCTCGGTAGAACTTCGACAGGAAATACAAATCTATATCTTCGGATCACCAACACATAGTGTATATGATACATTGTGCTAATAAATAGATATATAACTTGCAACACAAATGACGAAGGAAGACAACTTTTTGACTCGTGCCCTTACCTGGCCTCGAACTCACGATCTACGGGAGATATTTTATACACGATATATTGTAAATTTTAAGTCTTGTCTTACATATATGGTGTTCCGTAAGGGCCAAATTTCCAATATCGCTCCTTCGCTCCTTCGATCTAAACGCGAAGGAGCGAAGGAGCGAAAACACGATGGCGAAGGAGCGAAAACATGATGGCGAAGGAGCGAAAACACGATGGCGAAGGAGCGAAAACACGGTGGCGAAGGAGTGATGTAGGAGCGAAAACACGATGGCGAAGGAGCGAAGTTCCATCGCTCCTTCGCTATCGTGTTTTCACTCCTTCGCCATCGTGTTTTCGCTCCTTCACTCCTTCGCGTTTAGGTCGAAGAAGCGAAGGAGCGATATTGGAAATTTGGCCATAATGGAACACCATATATATAAGATATCTTATATAGGAACGAAACCTTGCCAAAGTATAAAAAAAAAAAACGAACTCTCCCCACCCGGAATCGTTTTATGACCAATAACATGTTCTCTAGAGCCATTACCGTTGATGTGGAACAGCTTTGTTCTCTTGATCTATTTTTCCATATCATCGAGCCTTCCCCGGGCTTTGTTTCCCAGATGTGATAATCGACACAATTTTACCGTTAAAGGAGTTACCTCAAGCGACTAATATTTTATAATCACGAACATTTTGACAATTAGCTCAATTACTGCATTTCTTTTTCGGCATAGCCGTATAATATTTACTTTTGGCCACGGATATGACGCGACAGGTGGCGTTACTGGTCAAGATGAAGTATGTGATTGGTCAATGTAGCGGTAGATGCAAAATGTAGATATGCAGTTAAAAACGAAACAAAATTAAGATTGAATGCAAGCTGAATAAGTGGATGTATCTTTTCAAATAACACATTAATAAAATTATATTACTGATTCAAATGCAGCCTTATTATCACAAAAAAATGATTCAAATCGATATAATTTTGTTATCCGTGCTGAAATGCATTAGTTCGTTAATTTATTTCAACAGCAGATTTACTTTAAAATCAACAGCATTAAAACTATGCCTTTTATCTTTTTAAAGATATTTCTTGTTATTAATATTTTCTACGAGAATCTGTTCTAGTAAGCTCATACATGTGACGTAAAGTTATTCAAGTATATTACCGTTTCCATCAAAATCAAAACATTTCGGGTTTTTTTTGTAAAACTTTATTTATTTGTATCCTCAACATAACTGTAGCATTTTAGTCATGCTTTCGGAGTATTTCCGTAGTAATACCGTAGTGTTACCGTACGTAGCTTATAGGGAATTAGATGTACAGTGCAGACCGTAGGAATGAACACTAAGTCACCATGTGCCGGCGTTTGATTTTCTATTCAAGGGGTAAATCACAGCGACCGATCACCCTAAATCCCTATCAGGGATCATGAAAACGGCGTCATCGCGATCCCCGGTGGTAATGTGTTCATCAAAATCCGCGGTGATCGTTTCTCCGCGAAACATCAAAGCAATTTGTCCGCCGCGAATCCTGATGATGCAGCCCCGGAGGGCCACGATTACATTCAGCCCTCGGTTTTACCTGTGGTGGTGTGGCTCTCAGTTGACCATTATCGACCCTTATCGTTGTACGTGTACCGATTTTTTTACCGCTAGCAGTCGAGACGATTGGTAGATTTTGTGACTTACATGCAAGTGTCCTATCCCTAATGTAAGACTCGAATTCGAAGTGATACGGTTCTCCGTGACGATCATGGGTATAACTAAATAAAAAAAAACATCTGGATACCGTATAGTGAGTCTACGAAATTCCCTTAACGTCTCAATTGCTGCTGTTGATAAATGATGTGGTTTAAATGATCTGCAATTCAATACTTGTATATAGGCCTATGCATTTAATCACTACTGATTTAGCTGACCTGTTTATAGATGGCGCTTTGTGCATGACCTCAGATGCCATGACCTCGGAGAGGCCACATAAGGGGCTCGTTATTTAGTGAAAGATCTCGGACTTATTTTTACGTGATCTAGCAAAGTCCTTAATTGCATAATTTAGTCATCACATATATCTGAAGTATATAGCTAGTAAGATGTCTGTTTGAGAAATTGATCCATATACGTGTACGACCTGTGACGGATGAGAAGACGATAAACATTGATAAGATCATTACTTGTCCTCGCGGGGACATAATGTATGTTTTTGGTTTCGTAATTGTTTGAAGAAAACCAAATTTTATTCTGAATACTATAGCTTATAATTATTTCGTCTGACTTTTTGTAGCGGGTTTCATACATAGACTGTACAATTATTTAAACATTTCGTAGTTTAAATACACGACTTAAAGACGTTGTGTGTTTTCTTACTATCATTATTTATGTTGATATATATGCTACTTGCAGTTTACAGGGACGATTCCGGGGTGGCTAATAGCATAGACATACACTTGGGTGCATTCAAATTACCTGTAGATATAGAAATTCATGCTCATATTTTCCAAACTATATATATAGTAGTTAATCAACTTCATTATTTCATTAACAGCCAAATTGTCACAGCAAAATCATTATGCGAGGTCTCTTTTTTTTCTATTACATGCATGATTGGAATCTATGTGTGTATACTATAAATGTTGTGTATATTGTTAAATGGAAATTGTCAAATAAATATTGTTTGAAATACATAGACTACAGAATGATGTGTATGTATAGTCCGATGTGCTCTCTTTATTGTGAGAAAACAATACATTGGTGTATGTAATAAAGAAATCTATAAAATACATTTTAACATATTTCAATTAATTATAAGCATAACATGGGAATCTTTCCCGTCCCTTTTATTTTGGAAGCAAAACAAAATAACGTACTAACAATACAGACGTCACCATTACGATAAAGACCTAACGTCCAAACAATGTGAACTATTTCGTCCTTTCTCTATCTACAGACCAGTCTATTTTACGTCCAACGAAGCCTGATGATAGATCATGTAATTTGAAATTGTCCATTGAACTGGTAGGTAACAAAGGAGTTCCAGAAGAAAATATTTACCTTCTGTGAAGAGAATGTCGGAGAAGAGTATATAATAGATATATTATATCATTATCGTGGTTTTGTTTTATCGCAATCATTGAAAATTCGCTAGGAAATCATATATTCCAAATCGTTACCGTTTAAAACCAAATGAAATCAAACTGAATGATCTATTAAACGGTCATACTTATAAATGAGTTATAAATGGTGTATCATTATTTTCTAGAAAAAAATCTCTATATCGCGTAATATAATCATAATTGAAGTTAGTGAAAGCGATATAGATTAATTCTCTATACACAGAACAATTACATGCCGTGTAATTACCGTTATAGAAATGTTTTCACCAACTGTTAACACCTGTCAATCACATATCTTAATTACAATAGAGAGTATACCTGTTTCGCAATGACCCCATCGGACCCCTATGGTTTTTTTTACCTGAGGGGAGTATATGTTGTTATCCAGAAGGATGTTAGGCTGTAGTTGGTCCATGTCTACTACCTGTATCTCACATCTTACCGTAGGATTTTTTTTTAAATAAATGAATGAAATTACACGTTTTAAATCGCAACAATTAGTGTTCGTGTATTATCTCAATAATTCTCTCCCCTGCCTGGTCAACGATATTTACAACATAACAACTGTATGCCCGTAACAATTTATTGTATAACACATTAGAAGGCGTCAGCCAGTTAGGGTGCCATGCTCCACTTTACTTAAATGTCTCTGGTATGCAAATGGCATAAGCAAGGCAACCCCAAAAGGAAATACACCTCTAGCACTACATGCAAGCTTGTTATCGAACACACAGCTTTAAGCATCTACATGATCAAACTCAAATAAATGAAGATCAATTTAAACAAAGCTCAATTAAACAAAACTCAAATTAAACATAGCTCAAATTAAACATAGCTCAAATTAAACATAGCTCAAATCAAACAAAGCTCAAATTAAGCAAATTAATAATACTTATGAATAAGCATGTTAATAAGCAAACATATTAAACACAAATACAAGCAGTTTGAGGGGCCGCATGGGGTCCTATCTATGACCAGGGAGGGAGGGAGGGAAAACAAAGTTGACACGCAAGCCAAAGTATCTCGAATGAATAAAACTTCTGTGATTCAAACCTAAACCGGGACCTAGGGGACCCTGGGTAAATCGGGGATTGGACGGAGGCCGTGAGTACCAGCTTACTTCACTGACCAATCATTGGACCCACAGGGACACACCCCTCACAGGCCCAGGCAAACGGGAAAACAATTAGCCATTTTACATTAAAATTTTACAATTCTCTCCCCTGCCTGGTCAACGATATTTACAACATAACAACTGTATGCCCGTAACAATTTATTGTATAACACATTAGAAGGCGTCAGCCAGTTAGGGTGCCATGCTCCACTTTACTTAAATGTCTCTGGTATGCAAATGGCATAAGCAAGGCAACCCCAAAAGGAAATACACCTCTAGCACTACATGCAAGCTTGTTATCGAACACACAGCTTTAAGCATCTACATGATCAAACTCAAATAAATGAAGATCAATTTAAACAAAGCTCAATTAAACAAAACTCAAATTAAACATAGCTCAAATTAAACATAGCTCAAATTAAACATAGCTCAAATCAAACAAAGCTCAAATTAAGCAAATTAATAATACTTATGAATAAGCATGTTAATAAGCAAACATATTAAACACAAATACAAGCAGTTTGAGGGGCCGCCAAGCCTCCGGCCACCAAGCCCGAAAAAACTGCGGGAGGCTGATAACTTGGTTAATGATGCAATGCTAAAATTGCATCTCTCATGTTTCTGCAAACCTGAAGCCTATCCTCTAAGGAAAAACTGATATACGTTTTGTAGGCGTCGCTGGCCCAATCCCCCTGCACCTGAATTAACTCCCCTGGAATCCCCAAAGAAAAGGCCCAAGTGGCCCCTCCCCTGCGAAAACTATGCGAAGAGAACGAGGCAGCATCTAGGCCTACACTATGAATAAGTTCCCGTAGCCTCTGCTGAAGTTGTGGGTAACAAAAGGGGACGATTTTCTTTCCTGTAGTCTTAAGGAAGGCTGGGGCCCTGGGACGTGCAGGGTTTAGATCAGTCATGCGAACAAAGGCATGTAAAGGACAAAGTGGGGACCCAGGAATGGCCACCAGAGGGGAACGCACGATCCGATGTCCGAATTGATTGGTCTTAGACCACTTTACGACAACCAAGAGGACCCCATCCTCTACTAAAATATCCTGTCGTAAAAGATGTTTACTAGGGTCAAATTTGTGACTACTATTAGGCATTAAATTAGACTTCCGCAGCATGAGATAGAAACTGAATAAAAACATACACCACAGAGTGGTGTCCTCTGGATCATCATGATCTAGTCGCTGATGTATCTTACCGAGAATCTGAGGGGTGATAGGTTTCGCTTGAGAGGGACAATGTGGGTTCAACCTCGACAAACCTTTCAAAACTAAGTTCAGTTCATATTGTCTAATGTCATACTTTAAGTTTAGCAACATGTGAAGAGTTTTGACTCCCGCTATATAGTTGCGAATAGAATCGACACTGATGAAAGTCCGACTTAAAAACTGAGCGTAAAGGCATATAATCTCCGTGCTTACCGGCAACGGCTGTTTCCGGAACGCTTCGCAAAACAGAAAATAAGCTTTCCATTGTGTACGGAAATTTCTATAAGTACCCTCAGCGAAGGCTGCTCTAGCGGACACCTTGAGATCTTTCCTAAGCTGTGACCAGGCAGTGTCTGGAAGGATGAAACAGGAGTCATAAAAGCCTGATATCGCTAAAATTTACCTTATAAACTAGGAAAAGATACACTGCTATGTATATAGTGTCAACATATGTACAAAACTGAAGAAAAAGGTAAACCACCAAGAGAGGGATACATCACTATATATATACCCTGTCTCAACTACTATGTATAGATAATCTACCAAGAGTGGGAGAAGGAGAACATGCTAGAGGGTACTACCTCCTCTACCAGGTCTACTTCCTTGGTCAAACGGATGAACTCCTGCTGGTGTATAACATCTAAATGCCACCTGGATAAATGGTCTGGTAGTCGATTTTGAATTCCAGAGATGTGTTGCGCCCTGATCTCAAATTCAAAACTAGCAGCAAAGTAACATATCTCTCTGAGACAGCTCTGCATAAATTGAATTCTGGACCTACCTGAGTTGAGGACCGATACCGTGGCTTCGTTGTCACATAGTATGACAATTCTCTTACCTTTAAAGGCACTGGCCCAGAGTTTTATACTCACCATAACTGTTAACAACTCTAGGATGTTTATACATGGGGACAGTTGAAGGATGGTGTCTGGGAACTCTGTATGAAAGTATCTACCCATGAAGTAGCCTCCCCCGCCTGTGAGACAAGCATCTGAGGCAAACTCAGTGTCTGGAGTGGACCATTGTTCCAGAAACATAATGGACACACCGTTATACTGTGCCAGAAAAATGTGCCACCACAATATGTCCTTTCTCACCTCTTCTGAAATACTCCAGGAACGATGACTGTCCTGACCAATCGACCGGAGCCAGTTCAATATACGGCTAACAAAAAGTCGACCTGGACGAACACAGGCAGCGACAAACTGTAATTTTCCCAGCAGGGATTGAATCTCCTTTAAGGAAGCCCTTTCCTTTTTCAACCATTCGCAGGTTAAGATTCCTATTTCCTGCAACCTAAAATCAGGGACCTCTAAGACCATCCTGACTGTGTCAAACAAGACACCCAAAAAAACCATACGAGTGGCAGGAGGCTCTGCCTTCTTCTCCGATTCGATAAAGCCACAATCAGAGAGAAGGGAACCAAGTCTCCAGAAAGCCAAATCTGCCATGTCCGGGCACTCAGCCCCTGCAAAATCATCTAGATAATTGAGGACCAGAAAACCGTCCTGCAGCATTAAGAACGAAATCAGACTTGTGACTCTTTGACAAATGTACGCTGCCGAACGCAAACCCATAGATAAGACCCGATCAAAATACATCTTACCTTCCCAAGAGAAACCTAAAAAACGAATATCTCCCGGGTCGATGGGAATTTGTCTGTAAGCCTTCCTAAGGTCTCTCTTGAAAAGACAACAACCCCTCCCTTTCTCCTTGATAATCTCTACCAGGTCATCTACCCTGGGGTATGACAATGAGATGGGGTCCCCTAAATATGAAGTCTTGGGGATACAACTATTTACTGACTTAGAGTCCGGAAAGCTCAAATCCAAAATTATGCGTCTTTCCTCAGAATCCCTCTTTGGAACTGAGTTTAAGGGGGAAATCACCATGGGTAAGGAAAACGGATTTTCCTCAAATGGACCTAACACCGACTCATTTGCCAACTCAATACGTAAATACTCACTTATTTCCTGAGGAAAGTCTGTAGCTCCTTTGTGATTTCTGTACTTGATAGAAGAACTTACCTCTGAAGTAGCCTCCTGGCGATGAATTAAGAGGTGGTTGTCTAACCCTATGGGAAAACCAAACTCTAAAAATTTTAAAACCTCTAGATCCGAGTACAACTCTAACCTGTCTTTCATATATCTGATGTTAAAATTTGACTTAACAGGGGTCCTTTGGGTATTAAAATTAAAGCAGGATTGAACCTGTAAATTTCTAACAGTTTCTTCGGGTACCTCAGAAACTATATCATCTACAGCGTCTATAGGTATATGTCTATAATCAATATCTTGGCCACCCGATACAAACAAATTACCTCCAAATTCAAAAGGCACATACTCGGGTTCTATAATTGAGGTGTCTGGATCTATCTCAATACCTACAGACGGGACGGTTAGTCACAAGGCATTTGGACATGTCTCTGCTGATTCAGGATGTTGTCTTTTTACCCCATCTTTTTTCCAACATGTGGCACAGATATGTAGCAAACAAAGTTGACACGCAAGCCAAAGTATCTCGAATGAATAAAACTTCTGTGATTCAAACCTAAACCGGGACCTAGGGGACCCTGGGTAAATCGGGGATTGGACGGAGGCCGTGAGTACCAGCTTACTTCACTGACCAATCATTGGACCCACAGGGACACACCCCTCACAGGCCCAGGCAAACGGGAAAACAATTAGCCATTTTACATTAAAATTTTACAATTAATAACAAATACACGGGATAACAGCTACCGTAATTATTTAAGTAAATATAAACTAAATATTGTGAAATTATACCCTTATGTTTTGGGCGACACTCTCATAAATCCTAGCGTAAGACTTTTTTTACAGAGAATTAATTAGACAATAGATTGCTGGGATACCTGCATCGAATGGGGTGGACAGTTTACCTGATGACACACCATAATCAGGCACAGCCTACTATAGCTCCGCCCACATACTCTCAGATTTGTTGCCACATGTGTGATTGACATGTCTAGATGATTTTTACAAAGGACATCGTCGAAGTTTTAATCGTTTGCTGATGTCACTGCACGTTAATGAAATTAATGTAAAGGCTATAAACAGACATATAGATTCGCTTGTTACCGTACATGTACATTGATTGATATATTTAATCAGAAGACAGTTACCTGTACAATAGCAAACTCGTAGAGACTCGGCAAAAATCAGACACCGCAGATCGTCAGTACCGACCGCAGTGCAATTTAATTAGGGTGCATGTGATTATTTATTTATTACCATATTTCGTTCAATTAACGCATTAAAATCAGACACATTGTTGACTTGAACATTACAATAAGCAGACATCTGTCTCCGGCCGTATCTTCATCTGTGTACCATTGTCGTGGTCATTTATTTGCTACATAAAATACTGTGTTATCGAACATAAACATAATATGTCGTTACTAAAACCAAAGACATATTATATGTCTCTGCTAAAACATATATATCATGTGGCATAAAACTTAGTTGTTGCTAGCCACATCGTCATTCACAATATAAGAGTGGTACGCATTCAGATATTTTCATTTATATTTATAACGTACCCTCATGTGAGCCCACAGGCGCTTGCATAGAAAATATTACTTTCAATTTTTGTTTGATATGACAGTGGTATGTTTAATCTGTTAGCGCCTGTGGTAGGACTGTGATCTAAAGTTTTCTGACTGCAGTTCAAAGGAACCTTGCAACTTACCTGTGATAAACGGTGACGAGTACACGACTAAATTCACACATGTTCCTAATAATTTGATAGTTGTGTAATTGTCTGCAGCTAATTTCAGGTATCAAACGTCATTTTTTTCAGCGGTATTATCAAGCAGTTAAAGTAACCATTTAGGAACACAAAATGTCAAACTTTTCAGGAAAATCAAAACCGAGAATAATATGCATAGAAAGAAGAAAAAAATACTGGGAGAAAGATCCCATGGTCGGTTAATTTATGTACATGTCTGTGATATTTAAATAAGACACACTAAAAAATACCGAAGACGAGTTTAAAGTTCTTTATTCGAGGTACGGACAAAAAGTTTTCAGATTGTAAATACCAAGTATACATCATGTATGTATATTTACTATATCTTCATCCAATACACACACATGTATGAATACGTGTGCCTGTTCACTCGTCTATACATATACAACACGTATCATTCAAAAGCAACTTAATCCAAAATGCTCAATTTTTTATACTCTCTTCTTTATCACATTTTTGAATTGAATATTCTTGTATTTTGTACCATCATATGACTATGTTATTATTCATTGTTTTGTTAATTTTACGGGAGAAGTCGTTTATAAGTTGGTAAAATTTGCTGACTAATCCCTTTGTCATTTCTGTATATCAATAAAATATGTTTTAACTTAAACTACACCACGTGTACAGTGGACCCGCGATAATCCGGACGCCGATAGTCCGGACAACTCACAGTCCGGACGGAAATGCACGGGAACGGATTTCCGTAACGTTATTTGTACTCACGAGTCCGGAAATTTGGATTCAGATTCCGGAAGCCCATTTTGGGAACGGAGCGTACTTTTCATTAGTAAATTTCCCTCAATAATCCGGACGATTTCTTCACCACGAGGAGAAAAAAATGTCGGGGCAAGTCACCCGTGTCGACAGCTGTACAGACTATCAATTGACACTGTGCGTAGTCATAGCGACCGCTGCTAGGTCATAGCCCCGGGTGTTTACCTGTGTTACAATGTGTAGCTTTTGTTTTTATAACGGTACATTGCTTTTTCTCTACGACCTAAATGTTACAGTATTAAAGGATTTTATAGTATAGTCTGGTCTTGCTTTTATCAACTTGACGTACAATATCTATGATAGTTATTTTACAGACGGCAACTTTTATAGGAACACATATTGCTATTTCGTAGTTAGCAAGAATTTATGCACAAACATACAGTGCGTGATACGATAATTAATCAATCTCAAATGCATGTAATAAATTTATGATCGGTAATTAACATCATTAACGCTTGTATTGGGTAAACACGGATATCGGCTTGTAACACCGTTACGTGAAACTCATTGAAAGATGCATGCTATTAATTACATACACATTTACGTATTAAGCAGTGATCACAAGAACTGGGTTGATTACACACAAATTAGTCAATAGTCGTCTGATGCTTAATTAATTATGTAAGCGTCACATTGTTAAGTGAATACGGGTTTAATAATTATCGGACATCTTGGGTAGTTCTCGCTAGTGTCCCGTACTTTTAAATAGATAGCTTGGGGTTTCTGGTACGTAAAAATCATAAAAAAACATGGACTGATGGTAAGTTGTAAAATCCGGATCTTTTATTGTATACATATATACCCTTACACATAGTGATATGTGATTATATGCATGTATATAACAATTAATTTACTATTTACATCATAAACAATATCCTATCATAGATTTGTGCTGGAATTGCACATACAGACAATTCAACTACTAATAAAAGTAATACAACATATGTATGAGAAACATTATATGACTATACATAATTATTGGTTACATATGTATTAAGCCATTCTAATTTTCTCTTCCTTGCAAATTTAATATATTTAGCAAGATTTGAGATATAACTTCTATTATTTCTTGTTAACAGCTCTATTAATTTGAACATGCTAGGTTTTCATACAATTATGAGATTTAATGCATTTCTTTCGTAATTAATACAAATAAGGACAATTTAAGATGAGATGAAATTGAATGGAGTGAAAATAGCCTTCATAGCGTAATTGACTTAATTACGTGGTGGTCTTAAAGTGTACCCGTAACGATTTGCTATTTCAAGTTTAAATGTGATTTAGGATGAAACTAAAAATGCTGAAAGGTCGACTTTCACAGCGACTTTAGTTTTAGAGTAATTGCGATTTATCTCGAACCCAGAGCCGTTGACTACGTTTCGGTGACCTCTGACCTGTGACGTCAGAGGTTTAATGGGATCAGAGCCGTCATATAGGAAATATATATAGAAACAAACGTGAACACGTGCCTGCAATTAATGCGAATGAGACAACAATAATGAAAGTACTGAATAAACTTTTTGACTTATATTTGTGAGTTAGTTAATAACAAATGTTACCGAAACCAGGGGCATATAATTTTCTATTATAACGTGCCATATACAACATGTAACATCTTATTAATTTTCTATTATACCGGGCCAAATACAACGTGTATCATCTTACTCATTTTCTAATATAACAGGTCATATATAACATGTAAAATTTGAATAATTTTCTATTTTAACGGGTCGCTGTAACATGTATGGCATTTGAATAATGGGTCGTTTACAACGACTTACATCATATAGCCTTTATTATGAGGGCATTTCCGGGTTGTTACATACCAATATTGATTTCGGTTATAATACTTCTAGTAATAGAAATTTAAAATACAATTCATACACGATGTGAAATAAAAGTTAAAAAATTGGAATTTTTATTAGCCAAAACAGCAATAGATATGTTGCAAATACACTTGAAGATACCGTTATTTGTGATTTTCGGAAAGATTCATGGAGTAAATTTTCAACAACGTGGGTTTATGAATGAGGTAACTTAGGTTAATCATTCTATAGACAAACCTTTAAGATACATTTTTTTCGCTTGAAAGGAAAACGAAACCCACTGAATTCCAAAAATAATATGTTTGATTTCAACAACTTAAAAATGCCTTCCCTATAGTAACACGCAATTCTTAATAAAATTCAAGCTCAATTTACGTACAACATGTAAAAGTATATCTTCGGAACTTTTTTGAAGTACATAGAAACCAAACGCGAGAACTCACAAGAATTATCGGCGTGTGCCGATTAGAACACCAGACACCTGTAGTGCAGTGACAGGTGTGACGAGCTTGTGGACCATAATTTCACACTTGGTAATTATTAAGCGGTTATACTAAGCCACTCAATTCGTAATTCTCCGAGCATGTTTCTAATCTTCTAAAGTCCTGTTTTAAGTGAAGATATGACTTGTGACACACGAATGGAAAGTAAAACCACAATGATCTCGATCACTCCACAATAATGACACAATAACAAAAAAAATTTTTAATGATAATAAAAAATAAATAAATAAAATTTGAAAAATTCATACACGAAAATTATTGCGAGTTAATAAGTTTTAGTATTAATTATGATTAATCACGATGAACTAAATTGTATGTTTTCTATATATATATAAAAAACGGAGCGAAAATGATGGTTTTAGTAAGAACCTATACTATGTACCTGTACATAAAGTATCAATTATATTATAATTGTTGCGAATCACTTTTATTTAATTTCACTGACAACGATCATATAAAAATTATATCTTTCTCAAGAATGTAATCGTCCGTTATCCCCGAGACCATGACATGTAAAATACCCTCGGGATAAAATTTGTATATGTAGAAGTTTGTTGCAGGCTCCAACACTGGTATTCATACGTGAGAGATTTAGTCTATTGTAGATCATGATGATTATAATATATTACTTTCTGAATTAAGTGTTCTTCATGACTTGAAGCGGGTTTTGTATAGAATATAATGCTTAGATTTTATCTCGGCACTCGGCCAACCGATTTTGATGTGGTTCGCGACATCATTCATTGGTTTTTACAAAAAATAACATGTTTGAATATCGTTTTTTTGTTCTTGGTACACTTTAACACCGAGTTTCACCACGTCAGCATTTGAACACCAAGAACTTTAACTCTGTACATGTACCACTTGTGATATATACTGAAATGACTAAAGTTTTATATACATGTATGACTAAAAAAAAAACCCACATTTTATGTTAAATATTTTATTAGAAAATGTTTTTAGATAATGCAATGAACTTTCAAAATACATGTCAAATACAATTGATGTAATTCATATATATTCATAAATATATATGATCTCTAGCAATATAGTCTTTGGAAAAAACATTTGATTGTGTCACATGGATTCTAAAATAAAGAAATGCTTTAACAGCTTAATATTTAAATCACACGCTTCAGAAAAAAATATACGTTGAAATTTTATTGTTATCACATGAAATAATCAGCAAATATGTTTTTTATCTTCTAAAAACCACCGTACTGTCTTCTTAAATAATGTTAAATAAATATAATGTTTATTATCAAAAATACCAAAGAAACTGTTGATGTAATACCATGTACTGACTTTCGTATGCGTGAAGTATCACTATCGAAATGGAGATCATTTACAAATCGTGTTCTTTTAACATGCATCTTATTGCCGTACTCAACAAGACAAACACCGTAACATGAATTAAATAACTTCCACAATTCCAATGATCGATGGTAAAATTATGGATTGATATACATGTATTTAACTCGTTATGGTCATAAACGTGATAAAACTAACTTTCTGATAGCAAAACTTTAAAAGAATAGTTATCATTTATTTGAAAATATATTTATCTGTAAAAGATTGATGCATAGTAATAACAAGACATTTCGTAACTGTCTTGTAAATCTTACCTGTGCACGGAGAATGACTTGTCAATCATTCTTATCAACCAATGAAATACGCGCAAAGCCTTTCCGCGGCGTTTGCTTGACAGCAACAATGCTCACTGAGGTGTGACGAACTTCAGTGTCATCTGCTTTGTATAAGGTGACTTGTCAATCTAACCGATGAAATTCGTACAAGTATTAAGATTTTATAAAAATCATTGAAATCACATTTTTGATAGAAACAGTAACCATAAAATAGGCCAGAGTGAAAAAAAAAAAATACTCAGTGACATGATATTAATGTGAAGACATGAAACTGCCGGTACATTTAACACCCATATTATATGGATGCCCTAAGATACGATATATTGCAGGTTTTTGACTATGCAACCAGTATCATTACACATAATTAGTGTTATTCCCACTTTTGATCAGTTTCATATGTGGAATTAGCCAGAGTTTCTATTGGCCTCGTCTGGTACACTACGATATGAAAACGTGGAATTCTCCGACAGCTGACAATAAAATCGGGAATGACATAACACTTACATATATGGATAAATGAGATAGTTATTTACCCCAGTATACCCATTTAGTCCCATCTAGGTGTTTTATTCAGTCCTTATAGACCCTCGCTTTACGCTAGTCAATATTTCATTCTGGATTCGACGCCATGTTGCTAACTATACATTGTAGGTCGCTGTCGGCCTAATTACCTAACCATGTGCGATGATACAACTTTTATTTCTATAGATTTTACCGCTTATAATTAAGAAATTATGAATTTTTGAATTTAATATAACAGGTTTTGTGAAATAATAAGCTTAGTTTTCTTGATTCAAACTACTTTAGAAGAAAAACACAATAAATTATATATGGTCTTTTCGGTCCATTGCGTTCCGATTCGGGTTGTTAGTCGTACTGTCACTTACAAAATGGCAGGTCAACAGCGTGAAATTTTGACTAGCGTAAAGCAAGGGTCTATACTGACGGAATAAAACACCCAGGTGGGACTAAATGGGTGATCTGGGGTAAATAAATATCTCATTTATCCATATTAGTAAGATACGTGCGATTTCACACCGGTTTTATTGTATTTACACCTTATATCTTAGCGACACCAAACGGTGACGGCACATTCAATGTTTTCATACAGTAGGCTAGTGCGTTCTGGCCCTACACCAGAAATGTATGCAAATTATATCCTCACTTGGATTAAAGTTGTTTGAAATGATAAATGATCATCACACAGTGATTCTTAGATCTACTACTCAAGAAATAACTTCCATCAAATCTACTTTCTTTTACCTGTCAGCGACACACAGCGGAATTTTTACAGTTCTTTATATATCTAAATATACTAGACATTATCTATGTCCCCTCTAGACTACGACTAGTGACCAAAAAAAATCAGCATATTTTCAAGCTAAGTAAAACTGATGATTAATTCTACGGCATTTATAAGAGATGGAAACAATTAAAACCAATGGCAAATGGTTATACCGTACGTCCCTGGTCACATCGATCATAGCGTTGATGGGTGTCAGTTATATACATGTAATTACTCCATACCGATTCATATTACAGGTAAATTTTATCGCATGAGTCGGCACCGATGAGTCCTGCTGATCCTCTGTGATCCTCTGTGGTCCTCAGTGTCTCGATCGCGGAGGTTCACCGCGGCACGCTTGGTTACCGCGATCTTTGATGATTTAACACCGGTGATCGATCGGCATAATTGGTCTATCACCAGGAAACACGGTGATTATTTCTCCATGTACACTCGTCACCATAAATCGCGGGGGAAAGGGTAAAAGTATTAAAAGCTACGGTCCTTACTGTAGTAACATGACAGCATAGCACCTGGATTTTGTCTCTGTTTTCTTCATTTAGTAATAATAACAGAAGACAGATCCGGTAACCGGTTCAGATTTCCGGAAATTATAAAAATCAAAATTAAATTTAACAAATCATTTCTAAATCATTATATTGGATTTGAAAACGACAATAACTGTAATTACCGTAGCAGATATCATATTAAATTGTAAAAACAATAACAAATAATTAGGGGCGGCCGCCAGATAATTAAGTGGCGGCCGCCAGATAAAATATTTTCGCATGCCATGAAAAATATACTCCAATGTGAGCCTACTACGCTTCCGTATGATACAGACAATTCGTTCTTCCACAATTAACAAAATTATCGGAAATAAATACAGTGCATTTAACTTAATTTCGTACGTCTAATTTAAAAATTCCGATTATGACCGGAAGGTGATATAACATATCTAAAGATGATAGGATATATTTATGCAATGAAAATATTTTGAGACGAGTTCCATTATCTATTTATATGTAAACATATGGAAAGGAAAATATTACGTTCAAAATACATCCAACAGTATTACTGTATTAACCCAAGTATTCATAAGATGAGAGATCTAATGTGTATATTTAATACACAATTAATGAATGTTTCTTTGTTTATTAGAAAATTGATGTAGCTTTCGTGCAATAGATATAAATTTGCTTGTATATCAAGGTAAAATTACACTTTGACTATTTTGACAAGATTTTTCTAAAGAGGGATTTGCATGGCGGCCGCCAACAGTCAAATTCATTCGATCCACCACGCATGTAATTGTATGGTGGCTCGTTAGGGCCAAGTATCAAATCTCGCATTCTCGCACTCTCGACCTTAGGTCGAGAACGCGAGAATGCGAAAACGCGACGGCGAGGGAGCGAAAACGCGAGAATGCGAAAGAGCGAAAACGCGAGAATGCGAAAACTCGACGGCGAGAATGCGAAAACGCGACGACGAAAACGCGAGATTAATCTCGCACTCTCGCCGTCGCAATTTCGCTCCCTCGCCGTCGAGTTTTCGCATTCTCGCGTTTTCGACCTAAGGTCGAGAGTGCGAGAATGCGAGATTATGCTTTAACGGCCGCCCTCGCACTCTCGCTTCCTCGCATATATATATATATAACCAACGTAATGTATATCATTATGTATGTCCTTACGCGAGGGAGCGAGAGTCCGAGTCCGAGTTGTATATCCCTGCAACAATACACGAGTCAAAGTTGATTATTTCTATTCTACCATGTACTGTTCAGTTCTGAGATCGACCTCTTTCTAATAGAAAAACAGCAAAGAAACCCCGGGAAAACCTTATTTCTTGAGTATTGTATTATTTGTTGATGAAATATACAGGCAATATAGTACTACGATCAAGAGCATCTATCATATGGCATTGATTTTGAAAATTAAAAAAAAAAAGGATAAAAAAAAAAAAAAAAAAAAAAAAAAAAAAGGAGGGCCTCCGTAGGATTCGAACTCGCGTCGTGATAAACATATATTGACAGACTAACCCATTAGCCCACTCGGCTATAGTAACCTTTTATAAAATGGGTGAATATTAGATATTTAAAATTGTGATAGCCGTGACTCACGACCGTGTATTATTGGCACGAGCGTGGGTTATTGGAAAATAATACATGGTTTTAAACCAATCATAACCGGCGTTACATAGCAAACATGGTAGAATCTGTAATAATACACGATTCGTCGTTAATTATTTCTTAATTATTACAGACGTCCAAGTGTTTTTAAGTTGATCCTTCTGTTATATACCCGGAGTATTGGAGAATTAAATAAGTAAGGAAAATATATATCTTATGTTTTAAGCGCCGAAGTAATTATAAATAATTTTGCCTTAAGATATGTTGATGCATAAACTTTATATCAGTTTAAAAGACATGTCGAATGGTTGTGAATGTAACACTACATGTATACGATATAAAGTATATATCACTGTACTTCCTAGCTACCAATCATTGGTCATTATAAAGCTAATATGAATAAATATATAAAAACGTGTATGTATATTATTTATGCTTAATGTCAGTGTTCATAAGCATTTTTTCCTGGGGCTTATATCGAAGATACATTGTATGTATGAAGAATTTCTTTTGAATTTTTCTAAATTGAAAATATAGTGGTCAATGGAACCTTAAATATTTTGTATAAAACTTAAGTATGGAACAACTCTATTTTCATTAATAAATACATGATATAACATATTATACATTACAACATTCAATTTACTTTCTTTTGATATAATCATATTTGACCAATAATTAATCATCTTTATATTTACATATGTCAATTACAAGTCGGTTTGTATCCAGTTCGCAATATACCATGTAACGTAGTGTACTTTTTTCAAACCTAATAGTGAAACTAACAAGATGAATAGGGGCTCCTTACGGGGTTATCAAGACATATTCTCCAAAATCGGAAAAATACCCTGTTTTATCTATACGATCGGGAGACGGGCAGGATGTTTTTGATTATGTCACTTCGTGTGAGGAATGTCAAACAGCCAAACGTGATACAAATGCTAGAAAAGCCCCATTAGGTTCAATGCCAGTTGATGATGTCTTTGCCAGATGGCACATGGACATATTGTGTGGCCTACCTAAAACCAAGGAAGGCTATAATTATATCCTTTTGGTGACAGATAGTCTCTCAAACTGGAGCGAGTGTTTCCCCTTACGTACACAGGATGCTTCTGAGATAGCAACTGTGCTGTTTAACGAAATTTTCTCTCGCTACGGAGCCCCACGCGTTCTCGTCAGTGACAGAGGACAAAATTTCATGAGTAAACTCGTAGAAGCTCTTTGTAAATTATTCCAAGTTACACGACATTACACAAGTTCGTATCACCCAATGTCTAATGCAGCATGTGAACGAAAGAACAGCGTCATAGCGCAATCCTTACGTGCGTACTGTTCAAAATATCCAGATCAGTGGGCATCGCTTATACCGAGCATCATGATGGCATTTCGTATGAGTCCGTCGCTTCAATCAACTGGGTATTCGCCATTTTACATGCTATTTGGTAGGGAAATGAACCTTCCCATTGATGTAGCTATCGCTCCACCATCAAACTTGGGTAAGTCACAAAAACAGTACATTGAGCAACTCCTCAACAAGCTTACAGTTGTACACGAGGTAGCGAAACAAAACGTAGAGAACGTACGGACAAAAACTAAACAACGGTACGACAAAACCACAAAGCTGCCCTCGTTTAAACATGGAGATATTGTATACCTCCAACAATCGAAAGTACCCACGGGTATGTCGCGTAAACTCTACCCTAAATGGAATGGTCCATATTACATAGTCAGAGTTGGTTCAGCGCACACGTATCAGTTAAGACGATGTTCTGATAATGTCTTACTCCGATCACTGATACATGCTAACCGTCTGAAACCCTACAAAGACCCCAAAGACGTTCGGGTCCCAAATCCCCCCTCCCTGACCAACCGAGGTCAACACAGAATACCACTTCGCAACCTCTGCCAAACCAAGCACCATCACAACCAGATTCCAATGACTGGTTCGGTGTTAACAGGTTGTTAAAGTGTAAATGGATAGCAGGAAAGAAACACTACCTAGTTCAGTGGACAGATAACTCTCCGAATACATGGCAGCCAGAGGAGAATATTACCCCAGCTCTCAAACGAGAATATCACATGTACCGTACAGCAGCGGGTACCAAACGTAAACGCCCACTAGCATAGGGAACACACATTTCAAGAGGTTACCGTCGTTTTCACGACCTAATGTATCCCTTTTCTATTTAGTATGAGAAGCACTATCACCTTTTGTCTTTGATTTGGTCATGATTATGAGGATATTACAGTTTTGTAAAACGGATAATTGTGCACTCCATCCTATTCCTTTCAATTATCACCAAATCCTAATCTTCTTTTTCTGCCTTCTCTATACTTATAGAAATGGTCCACCCCTGGCTCCTCGTCTTACTTTTTCTCAAAGTACATATTGGAGGTGCACAAGCAGCCTCACCTCCATTGGATGTTCCTCGCCTGAACTATGGCGTTATATTCCATCGAGGGCCAGATCTGCATTTTGCAGCCGACTCATGGATGCATACCTTTGAAATTGATCTACCAGTCAAATTGCCAGTTATCACATTTCAACGATGTGATTATGTAGCACCAGAATGTATAATTCAGAACCACTACGTTTCTGATATATCACAGCTGTACAGTGATATGTTACATACTATCAACACCACAATGCTTGAGTTAGAACGTCTGATTCCAGACTCGCCAATACCGTCAAGGAACGGTACAAACACCAGATCCCTTCTACCTTTTGTAGGTGATATAGGAAAATCCTTGTTTGGTGTAGCAACATCCAACGATGTCCGCGCCCTTTCCCGACACATAAACGCCCTTACTAGACAGGCAAACTTAATGTCAGACACACTTAAACAACATGGGGACCATTTTTCGTCATATATCAGTACTGTTAATGAGAAACTACGACATGTTACCGATGCCATTAAACTGAATCACGAAGAATTTTTGAGACTCCGAACCCAATTAAACATTAATGCACTTACCCTTTTTCAATCTTCCACTTTTATGGAACTGACGTCCCTTAAAATATTGACACAATCATCCCACATGGAAAAAGAACTGATTCATTTGAAGGTGGGTATAACTGATCTTGTCCGAGGACTTCTCTCACCTGTCCTAATTCCACATTCCTTACTGTCAACGACCTTAACGGATATTCAGACTATCCTCCACACCAAGTTTCCAGGTTACTCCCTTGTCTCATCGGACCCTACCTTTTATTACTCTGATACCGAGCTTATATACTATCGGCGAGGTCCCAAACTATACATCTCAGTGAAATTCCCAGTAACAGCTCATCCCTTTCCATTCACAACATACAGAGTACTTTCATTTCCAGTACCAATAAACGATTCAACTACTGACGCTACCCAACTATTGGACTTGCCGGATAATTTATTGCTTTCACACGATGAAAAACATTATACCATGCAAATGTGTTTGTATATAAAGATGATACAAGGTTTTAGAGCGAAATGTGCAATATGCAAATGAATGGTACCACTGGCTCGACGAATAGCCTGGCACATAAATAGCTAGCTACAAACTGAGATCGGGGGAGAATATGCCGCTGAAAAGTGGGCGTGATTCTGACTGAAACTGACAAGTTTCAAACCCGGGTAGCTACGAAGGCTGAGTAAGTCTTTGTGGAGAGACTGAGAAGTCTCTCATGTAGCGATTGGTGGTCGCTGAATAAGTGCCCATTAATCGTGAGGTAGTGTGTTGTTACGCTGTACGAGGCTGGTGCACAAGGTTACAGTGCCGGGAGCACTTGTATTGCTGTAGGAAAGCTGGTGCGCAAGTTTAACCACTACCAGGTTCCAGTGTCGGGAGCAATTGTATGGACGGTGCGCTGAAGGAAGCTGGTGCGTAAGGAAGCCACTGCGAGGTTCCAGTGCCGGGAGCAATTGCATTGCTGTTGCGCAGGGCTGGATAAGCCACTGCGCAAGGTAGACACTGGGAGCGCTTGCATTACTACTGCGCTGTATAAGCTGGTGCGCTAGATAGCCATTGAGACGTACCAGTGCCGGGAGCACGTGCTTGACCTGGCAGTGTTGGTGCGCGAGGTAGCCGGTGCGCTGTGCAAGTGCCGGGAGCACTTGTAATAGGCGTGCTTGATCGGTCATTGCCGGCGCGCACGACAACAACGGCTCATACCAGTGCCCGGCGAGAGCACATGCATTAGGCGTTTGTGGGCGTCAGTGCCTACTATAGTTATATTTGTATTGTAGTTTTAGAGGTTCCGTGGCAAGCAGCACGACCGTTTGATCTGTTCTTATATGTCACCTATAGATTAATCATTTGTAAATATTGCCGATTATATACCGATTGAGAGTAGACTAGTCAAGTGCGCTAAAAGCACAGCGTATCCCAGAAGACACTTGGGACGGACCAGGTGCACGTTACACTTAGAATGCTCTAATGGTACCAAAACCATTCGTGGCTGTTCATATTGCACATTATCCATCCCTTGCAATTGTGCAATCATTACGGATGACATATATTTCTCGGGTTTGCTAACTCAATGCGAATCTTCCAATTCGGTTACGCGTCTCCATCCTGTCAATCTTGCACTACTTCAACAATTTTTTAACAGCACATCCTTGGGTAATATGTCGGCAACAACAGCATTCTCTAAACCATTACCGATAGTGGTCCCTCCATTTAAAATATACAACAACTCGATGAACAACCTCCTAGCAGCAGACACTAGAACGGACTTAAATTTGAAAAAGATGACTGCCGCTGCTAAAGCGGACAAAACGATATTTGCGTCTCTGGCAGATTCTATCGCATCAGAAGTCACTATCGAGTCGGACGATTTCTCGTTTCGCACTGTGCTGGCATATGGCGCAGCCGGTTTATCAATTCTTAATTTTATGGCTAGTCTCTGGTTCATGTATCGCTTTCGACAACTATCCACATTGATAATGTTCCGCAAAGTCGCGTCAGAATCAGTCCCCAATTTCTACTTCACCGTTCCACAGACAACTCCGATCCCTGATATCGCCCAAATTCTCTCCTCCTTCTTACTATGGGATCATGCAATCTTTTTTGTGTGTGTTTTATCCCTATTCTTCGTCATCGGAATCCTCACACTCGTCAGTCATCGTAAGCCTAAACACATGTGCATTGTCGTCCACATTGCCTCCCCAACAGACTGTGTCTCTGTTACTGCCGTCAGTGTCCCCGTGTGTCCTGTTTATTGGGAAATTCGTTACCCCCAGGCTATCTCATCAATTACAGTGGTTGATACATTGTTTCCCCGGTTACATCTTACCTGGCCAGAATTTCAATTGAAAAACACACTTTCAAATCAAGTGATAAACGTACCCTCTGTTATTAAGCTTTCCCCGTATCTCGCTCACAGGATACGCCGGATGCTCACACACCCTTATGTGGTATTCCCCATGGTTTCACACCAGGGTATTCTTCATCCAGTTCCCTCCTCGTCGCCCGACCCCGCTCAAAAGACCGATATTTCACCACGACCGGTGCCCTTGTATCCACAACTAACGTGAACCAGTCCCGTTATGTACTCCGTCTATCACATTCCCGTCGGATAGGGGATAGCTGGACTTTTGGTTAACCGTTATTTCTGTTAATAATGGCCGATTTCACTATAACCTTGAGGTATTTCCAATTATTATATATCAATATATACTCATGTTGTCATTGTTTAGAAAATGTGTTACCATTTTTTTTTCTCTTTTGCTTGTAGGATCTGATGAGTGAAGAGTGTCTTCCTCCAGAGCTGTTTTATTATATTGCCTCAAAATACTGCCATTCAAAACATTTCGTGTTTGTATATTCGGACGACGGACGTTCAGGTGTCTGGATTTCAGACCCCACTCCTGACTCCCCTTTATTGTTATATCGCCGGATCGATACCCAGGTGCGGAGAGTCCTAGTGCCAGCGCTTCCTTGCCTCCCCTTTGTTAGACCTCTTTTTTCTGAAACGGAAGGTCGTTTTAACCCCATTTCCTTAACGCGACAGGCCTGCCGGACCATAATTACCCGAAATCTATTAAATCTTTCAAATATTTTTGACCTCCCCAGGGAGATACATCTCTTAATTCGATACTGCTCAGATAAACAAGATCTGAATAATTCAACTCAAACCATTTCTAAAGCACCATTTTGATTTTGATTTTGATTTTCATGAACCCGGCAGAGCAGGTCTCTCTCCATGAGGCCTTCGAAAATTGTTTATTTTATTATGTTTTTCATTTACGGGATCCAAATGGGTCCATTCGCCCAAATACCCATGCCTTCTACCTGGGAATGTTAGACACCTTGTATCGGCAGCATTTTTTGCCTCACATTCCCCAGGTCGTTCGGCCTACCGTTTATTTTACCTTGGGAACTTTATATAGCCGCCCGAACATTTCTATTGATGATACTTTGAACGGTCTCCCCGCTGACGTAGCGTTTTATGTCCTCTACTTACACAGGTTATTTTCTTTATCGTAACGTAATAATTATGGCGGATCCCGTATTTTTCTTTTCTTTTCAAGAAAGTTCCACCTTCCAACTTGCTGTGTCAGCAGCACTCCTGCAAGACAGCGAGCTTTTAACTATGTTAGTTCGTCGGGGTGAACTTCGTGTTCACCTCCCTTTCATGGACCAGGCTTCTTTTCGTTTATTTCTTGAAGCCTTCCATGGCGTTGCTTTTCTCCCACAGGAAAAAGATATTCTATTTAAAATCTCAAAACTAGCATCATTCCTGTGTCTTTCCTCAGAGTCAGTTTCCCGCATCTTACCTCGAATCACCGACCCCAATATTGCCCGAGATTGTCTAACCATGTTTTATAATTTGTTCACATCTCTTTACCCTGGCATAGCGGTAGAGCTCGCGAAAGAAGCCCGCCTCCCCCTGACCTTATTCAATAACCCCACCATCACGTGGAAGAAATTTAAAACGCAATATAGAAACGAACTTCGTTTACATTGCTGGCGACTCCGCACCTGCGTTCGACATTGTCATTGCTAACATTGCGCCAGTTACAAGGCGAAGTACATGTTTTTTGATCATACTGTTAGTCCACCAGATGTCACGGACTTTGGTGTTTATTACTGATGTTTTTTATTTCTCAAATATTGTCTTCCGTATATTTTTTTTTACCAATCACAATGTTCCAGTTGCAAATTTTGTTTCATCGTTACGGTAAATTTGCGGGAATCGTTATTTACCAAAGTGATACTATTGTTTTACATTCAGTTATCGCAATACTGACGAAAATCACTCTTACCTTGGCTGAAAGGCAAATCCTTCGTCATTGATAGAGCAGTGTACTTTTGTGTAACTATATTAAACGTTATACCTCCATGTACCATTTTATTGTAGTTCTTCTTTATATGGTCTATCGTTCTAGATAATATGTCATGCTATGGGTATATTATGCACGGTCTCGCTGTTACGCGGCCATAGTATATCACGTTATGTAACCAGAATAACATTTCTTGAGTATTCTATAATGATGTGTGAATCACCACTGGTAATACTAATCACCTGTCTTGTTTTATGACGGCTCACACATGTGTAGCGTTACTTATACTACCTGGTCAACAGACATGACAGACGTTAGGTCGGTAGTCATTTTAGGAACACCGTCCACCACCTTGGGGACAAGGTTCCAGCTGTTCACGAGGAGGATAATTGTTCTCCTGATTCTCTTGAGAACAGATAATATCATATCATATTTTTTATTGGTTTTTATTGTACCTTGGGTTATCATGTATGCCTTTATTGAAGTACTGTTAAAAAAAAAAAAAAAAAAAATTGTTTATATTCTATGTTGGTTACGGGTATTACTATGTATTTTGATACGTGCAAATGTTTTTATCATATGACTACCGTTATATACGGTGTCATAAACCCATCACATACATTTTCTTTATGACACTAGTGTAATAACACCTTTCGCTACGCTGATTGGCTGGTTCCGTGAGAACTGTATTCATACGCGTGGGAACGACCTACTTCTTTTTACTACAACTCGTAAAAATGGCGACTAGTGCTTGTAAACTTTGAAAAAAAAATCAACTGAACGACAAATTGGTCTATTAACATAACATATTGTACAATCAAAGATAAAATCCAAGATGTAAACATCCTAAGTTTTTTAATTATATTTATACTATATAAGATGTTAAATTAGGCCTGGCAAACATCTATTTTATGACCCCTAGTAACATCAGAGACCTATATACTAGGACTAGTATATAGGTCTCTGGTAACATATTTCAACTCCGATAGAAAATTGCGGTTGCGTTGTCCGATGAGACATATCTAGTCTAGATTCTTTTCAAATAAACAAATAATAACATTATTTAATAAAATCCTCAAGAAAAACGGCAATGTAGTTTGTTACAACTTGCCTTCAACGGTTACTCAGAATAACATGCTGACACTGTCGTCGACAAACACGTGTAATGTCAAAACAAACAACACTGCCAACAAATCGGCATCCAAAGTCGCTTTTCACGGCAGTCTGAACACAATGTTCAGTGGGAATATTCACGGTGGAACATTTCACATCTCCATAAACTCCCGCGAGGACGAGGATAAACACAAAGCAGTGAAAAGGCGCCGTACAATGGTTCTGTACGACAGCGACAGCGAATAGACATTTGTACAACGAAGCCTCCATTATCGCGCCAAGTGACGTCACGGCTTCGTCACATCAAAAACAGTCGCTCATGAACTTTCAAACTAAAATATTTTCCTCATTGTTTCAAACACCAAGGACAATTTATCTATTATAGATTAAATGAAAAAATGCTGAAATTTTGTTTTGAGACGTGTATTTAATAAAATGAATCCTTTTTAAGAGTCACTTGTGTTAGAACTATTTCTTCTCTCGTCAATTAATAATTGATCTACTTCGAAGGTTCGGGTGATTTGGTTGAGATGTGACGATTCAAGGCAAAAGAGAAAATCAGTTTTTGATGGGGAACGATGAAAGAAAACGTCATATGATAAAAAGAATCTGTCATTCGTTTCCCTTCATATTAGATTTATGATACTCGTTTAGAATTTTTTAATTTTGCTCGCCAGAGGCTCGCAAAAATAAAAAATTCAAAACTCGTATCATAAATCTAATATGAAGGGAAACTCATGACAGATCCTCTATATATCACATACTTATCAATTGTATGTACTTATATTACCTGCTATTGTATATTTTTGGTTGTTTGTTTCTATTTTTCTCATCGTTTTCAAATGTTGTTTTGGAAACAATTTACTTATTATTCGTATCAATAAACAAAACGTGGTTCACAACGGAAGACATCCATATATTTAATTGTACATGCACAGAGATACAATGTAGCAGTACTAGTATTATAGAATTGTAAACACGAATCTCCATCCACCCTCTCGCATGAACATTTTTCAATTCTTTCTTTTGTTAGACCTTGGGGTCAAGGTCTTTACCGACCAGGGAGAAACTATTACGAAGAAAATATTCACAACATATTTTTATATAGAAAAGATAGTAACAAAATAAAAGTGCATTTATTGAAGAAGGAATGCTATACCTACCTATTAAGCATGTCAAGGTTAGCTATCTAATTCGGTGAACAGAAACAAAACATCCCTGCCACCCAGTACGACAGAATCCCTGATTTAAGGGCAATAACAGATGAGATCTAGGTGCAACACAATAAAGCATGTCAATGTTCGTCCCCGATAGACGAAAGCCGAGCCACGTTTTGGTCATGATGTACGACAATTACACTAAGACTTGACCATTGGAATGAAATGGCCGTATTATAAATGGTCAAAATGACCGTCATGCGCACATTAAACAGGTCAGTAGCCTAACAGGCCAATACCTGCATTCTGTCACCCTATCACTCAATAGAGTTAACAAGAAGGATCCCAGGTTCAATGTCTTTTAATGTATAGTAGAGGTCAGGTACACAACTCCAAAGGCACGCCCAGCTCCGTGAAGTCTGATGTTGTAGCGGCGGAAGTTGTACGTTGGTTCAGCCCCCAAAACCAAGTGCCGTGAGCAGAGAACCTGCTCCTGAATTTATAGGGCCAACCAAACATTGGGCAACTACGCAGCTACAAACACCACAAGAACAATGGTTGATCTTAACGACCTAAGCACATCAAGATTCTGTCAAAATAATACATTTTTGGATTCAAACTGCAGAATCCTGGCGCCATCTGTTATTCTACATGGCGACAGTGCTGACAGATTGGGGATGCACATTTAGTGCGACAACCGTTGATTGGTCAATTCCCCAATCCTAAGCCGCATTGACGCAAGTGACATCCAAGTGTTCCAGCAAGAAAGACCACCGGGATACCAGTCACTATTTATATAATATTTTACTTATTTTAATTTTAATTGCGCAGATAAAACTATCTGCTGTTTAACTATAAACATACTGTAGTAAACATTACATGATACATGTACTATTTCATGATACGTACATGTATCATCACTTGCTTCACTAGTATGCACTGACCTTTAAGGTCGGCCACCATAAACATTGTTCATACAAATATGCCGATTCTGAAACCACTGTTTACACACCGGTCTCCAGTGCCTATACAGTACTGGTTTGCAAAGGTCATTCATGTTTAGTGCACCTATTGTATAAACATTTACAACACCTAAATCCACTACAACTGTACACTTCATAAAATCGTATACTCCAATGTTTATATTATCTCTCTACGTATATTTAACACAAAACATTCAATAATAAAACTTTTTAACACTTATTTACATCTCCCTATTTGCAATAAAGCATTATATACAACAAATACGGTCTATCTGTTTCCGGTTCAGCCAGTGACACCTTTAATAGTGTCACAATTCATTGGTCAAGGACCTCAGTGTCCAAGGAGTTCCAGTCCGGACCCTATAAAAAGACATGTAGATCGCGCAAGCTTCAGATAGAAGCTGCCATTTTACGTGTCGACTTTACTTTATAGGTAAGATCTTTTATTGTTTAAAGATATTTCTTATGTGTTAACGCTGTATGGTCAAGGGCATATATACATATATATTTAATGTAGAGTAGTTATCAAGCAAATAGTAGCTTTCTATGAGTCTTTTGGTTAAGTGCTAATTACAGTTTTGGATTGAAACATAATTATGTTGAAAACTAAAAAGTTACATAACGATAATGCAACTTGTAATGTACATGGTTACTTTGTGATATGAACTATACTGTATTTGGATTATAATATTGTTAAACATCGCTAATTGTATTGTTATATACTGTATTTGGATTATAATATTGTTAAACATCGCTAATTGTCTTGTTATATACTGTATTATTATTATCATAATAAAAAGAGATAGAAGCTGCCATTCTACGTGTCGACTTTACTTTATAGACACTCCGGGAAACCACGGCGGACAACCACACAAAATATTAGGTAGAGATAACCTTCCTAATAAGTATCCGAGCTCTAATACACGCTTTGTATATCAAGCTTGCTATTAAGAAAAGGATAGAATTAAAAACTCAATGAAATATGTTCAAGTGTACACATATTTATTACATAATTAAAAATACATGAAACTATGATGTAACGAATATAAAATAGGATGTAAATGATTGTTTGAACGGACACGACGCTGTACGACATGGTACACTTTATTTAGACAGAGATATAAGTGATAGAGAAATAAAGAAATAAAATGTTAAAACACAAACAAAGCATATCGATAATGGTTCATTATCTAATTATTTCAGGTGTTATAACGGATTATTTCAGGGGGAAATTGTATCTCCTCTATTGTTCTCTTTGTACGTCAATGATTGTGAAATGCAATTTTTAAACGATAATTGTACATCGATCGAGACCCAAACTATTGATGTATTTTTACTTATGTATGCTGATGACATGGTAGTTTTGGCCGAGACTCCCGAAGGGCTACAACAGATGTTAGATTCATTATCAAACTACACGAGTAAATGGAACCTAACTGTGAATACAAGCAAGACTAAAGTGGTTGTTTTTACGTAATGGTGGAAAACTGAGAAATTACGAAGTTTTGTATTACAGCGGTGGCCGAGTGGTTAAGGTGTCCCGACATTTTAACACTAGCCCTCCACCACTGGGTTGCGAGTTCGAAACCTACGTGGGGCAGTTGCCATGTACTGACCGTTGGCCGGTGGTTTTTTCTCCGGGTACTCCGGCTTTCTTCCGCCTTTAAAACCTGGCACGTCCTTAAATGACCCTGGCTGTTACTAGAACGTTAAACAAAAACAAACCAAACCAAAACAAAGGCTGTAAATTAGAAACTTAATGAATTTGATTACATTGGAGTACTCTTAAATTATGATGGTAAATTCAGGATCACACAGCAGAACATCAGAACAAGGTAGAAAAGCATTTTGCATTAAATGTATGAAGAAAAACATATTTTAGTGTTGAAACACAACTGTCTGTATTTGATACATATGTCAATAACATTTTAAGTTATGGTTGTGAAATATGGAAATGTTATTCAGCCCCGGACGTAGAGAAAGTATATATTAATTTTTGTAAAACATTGCTTGGATTACGTAAAAGTACAAGCAACGACATGGTTTAAGAGTGCTACGAAAAATTAGAATTATGAAATATTGGATAAACTTCAGTCTTGTTATGACGACATGATAGAAAATAATGATACATGGATGTTGAATATCAAAGAAGAATTATATAGAATAGCTTTAGGATATAATAACATATATATGGGAATAACAAAATGTTGACATTTATGATATTCAAATTATAAAGCAAAGAATGTTTAATATATATGCAAGAGTGTGTAAAAAAATTGATTGTACCCTAATATTGAAAAGAGTAGATATCATAACATTGAGCGACACCAAAGAGTTGTCATTTATGTGACATGAATGGCATTGAAGACGAGTTCCATTTTGTATTAGTGTGCCCTTGTTTTGTAAATTTAAAAAAAAAAATATTCTTGAAATGGTATTATGTAAACAAGAGGCCCAAAGGGCCTTAACGGTCACCTGAGATTTGAAATATTTCGGCCAACTAAATTGACCCTTTTTGGCCCCACCCATCAGTCCTAATGGGGTCAGTCTATGAAGAGTATTTGATTCTAACATATAGTTGATAAGACGATTTTGGAAATTTCAGTCAATTTGACCCTTTTTGGCCCCGCCCACCAGCCCCTGGGGGTCAACCAGGGCCAACATGTACATACCATCAAAGTGTCATCCCATGCTGATAATTTGATACAAGTTAGAATGAATTCCAATACAAATCCAACAAATAATAGTCAAAAATGTGATTTCCCTATATAAACTATAGTAAAGTTTACCCCCTCCCCAGGGGCAAACGTGAGACCCCAGGGTCATGCAATTCACCATTTTGGTAAAGCACCACAAGACCCTTTCATCTATAAAGAGTGTTTGACTCCACCATATCTGAGAGTAGAGAAGAAGATTTTTGAAGTTTTAGTCAATTTGACCCTTTTTGGCCCCACCCCTGAGGCCCCTGGGGGGTGGGGACCATATAATTCACAATTTTGGTTGATCTTCAGCCATAGAAACTTTCTGCCAAATTTCATTGAATTTTGTTAAGTGGTTTTGGAGAAGAAGTCGAAAATGTAAAAAGTTTACGGACGCACGACGCACGACGACGGACAAAAGGCGATTAGAATAGGTCACTTGAGACTTCGTCTCAGGTGACCTAAAAATCCAAGTGTTTACAAACTAGTGGAGTTACTTTCTACAAATAGCCCTAAAGAATTGACAAGTTTGGGTAAATATATAAAGTTTGCTAATAAGAAAAGGTTAGAATTATTACCTCAATAAAAAGCGTTCATGTGTACATATACTTTGCAATATGTAATCAAATAATTATAGATACATGAAACTATGATGTAACGAATATATAAACACACTCTCCATTCAACGTGGCGTATATCAGCCATTCCACGGCTGAACCTGTATATATATGTCTATATGATTTTGTGAATTATGTATAATAATGTCTGTACTTTAAACTGATGAGCTAATTCACTCAAAGTAATAAAGACCCTGACCTTGTCGGTCGTATATATAGCGAGGTACACGGGTACATAGAATCCTTGTGGTAAAGACCTTGAACTTGTCGGTCGTATATATAGCGAGGTACTCGGCTACATAGAATCCTTGTGGTAAAGACCTTGAACTTGTCGGTCGTATATATAGCGGAGTACTCGGCTACATAGAATCCTTGTGGTAAAGACCTTGAACTTGTCGGTCGTATATATAGCGAGGTACTCGGGTACATAGAATCCTTGTGGTAAAGACCTTGAACTTGTCGGTCGTATATATAGCGAGGTACTCGGGCTACATAGAATCCTTGTGGTAAAGACCTTGAACTTGTCGGTCGTATATATAGCGAGGTACTCGGGTACATAGACTCCTTGTGGTACAGACCTTGAACTTGTCGGTCGTATATATAGCGAGGTACTCGGGTACATAGACTCCTTGTGGTAAAGACCTTGAACTTGTCGGTGGTATATATAGCGAGGTACTCGGCTACATAGAATCCTTGTGGTAAAGACCTTGAACTTGTCGGTCGTACCCCTGCGAGATGATATTCATGAGTTCATGAATGTTCATGAATCATTCATGAACTGTCAAGAATACTGTAAGTTTTTGATTCATGAAAAAATGTTCATGAATATTCATCAAATACCTCTCATGAACTCTTCATGAACTTTATGAATAATTTTACAAATTCATTAAGATTCATGATAGTTCATCATATGTGATTATGAACTATTCATGAACTTTCATGCATAGATGATATTCATTAAAATTCATCAAAATGAATGAAATAGTAAGAACAGTTGATAATGAATTTTGAAGAACTTTAATGAATGAGAATATTATGTGATTATGAACTATTCATGAATTTTCATGCATTGATGATATTCATTAAAATTCATCAAAATGAATAAAATAGTAATGAATTATGAAGAACTTTAATGAATGAGAATTTGACCTTAAAATTGAACATTTTCTTGAATAAAAAAATACCTTACATTTTAAATTGAATAACAAACTTAATATCTAAAAAGTTTTAAATTTAATTCCATGTCTATATTACAATTTTGATGTTGGCTTAAAGAAGAATAAGGAAACAATAAGAAAACTTCAAATTTCCCGCCAAATTTTCCCCGCCCAAAAACTTCTAGCAGGAGAGTTCCAATACATGGCAGCCATGAGGCTTTTCTCACAGAGATGAATAACATGTTATTTTACAAATGAAGGCAAGTATTTATCTTTCATACCTGTTTCATGATCAATACAACACTACCAGGTCA
>NW_022979561.1:0-69618 GCF_902652985.1 Pecten maximus
GAATTTACCCTAAGTTCCCTTTTCGGCGCCCCGCCCTTCTGGCCCAAGGGGTCAGACCAGCCTCATTTATATAAAATATGATTGCCCTCCCCCAATGATGCTTCAAACCAAATTTGGAAGTAATCCACCCAAGCGTTAAGGAGGAGTAGCGGTTTGAAAGAAAAAGTTTACGGACGGCGCACGGCGCACGGCGGACGACGACGGACGAAGCACGATGACTATAGGTCATCCTGACCCTTTGGGTCAGATGACCTAATTATCTCACCTTTAAAAGTCTGACCTAATAATCTCACCTTTAGAAGTATGTGACCTAATTATCTCACCTTTAGAAGTATGTGACCTAATTATCTCACCTTTAGAAGTATGTGACCTAATTATCTCACCTTTAGAAGTATGTGACCTAATTATCTCACCTTTAGAAGTATGTGACCTAATTATCTCACCTTTAGAAGTCTGCGACCTAATTTTCCTACCTATAGAAGTCTATGGCCAAGTTCCAGGTGTTTGTATTCATCCAGTTTTGCTAACATGCTGAACTGTTTTTGCTGCAGTTTTGTCAAGTCTGTGACTATCATCTGAAATACAGTTGCAGGTGTGGCATTAAAAGTTTGTGACAGGATAATTTAAAACACTGTAGGTAAAAAAAGGTAATCATTGTACAATATTGTGGCCCAGTTTTACCCGTAATAACCACAGTTAAAATTTTGCTGTCTAATGCTATTAAACAAAATTATTTTACTTTTATACAAAAGTATCTTAATGATATACCAAAACAAGAGGTCCATGGGCCTTAACATTCACCTGAGTTATGATATATTTTAGCATATTTGACCCCTGTGACCTTAAATGATGGTCAAAGTCATCCATTTGCACAAACTTGGTAGCCCTTCATCATAGCATGCTACAGACCCGATATTGGGTCTCTGGGCCACTTGGTTATCGAGAAGAAGTTGTTTAAAAAAGATTTTAGCATGTTAGATCCCTGTGACCTTGAATGAAGTTCAAGGACATCCATTATAACAAACTTGGTAACCCTTCATCCATGCATGCTATAGACCTAATATTGGGTCTCTAGGCCTTTTGGTTAACAAGAAGAAGTTGTTGTAAGATTTTAGCATATTTGACCGGTGACCTTGAATGAAAGTCAAGGTCATCCATTTTAACAAATTTGGTAGCCCTTTATCCCAGCATGCTACATACCTAATATTGGGTCTTGGAGCCTAAAGATTTTAGCATATTTGACCTCTGTGACCTCTAATGAAGGTCGGGGTCATCCATTTGAACAAGCTTGGTAGCTCTTCATCCCAACATGCTAGAGACCTGATATTGAGTCAGGAGACTTTGTCTTTGATGACCTAAAAATTAACAACATTGTATGGTTATAATTAATACGAAGAAGGTTTATATTAGACGAACTTCACTGTATTACTATACATAAAAATTCCAACATTTCACCCTCAAAACCTTGACCTCTCACACTGTAATCATAAACCTTTCCTTTTGTCCCTCCAAACCTTAATTATTACCTTTAACCCTCAAAAATTTGATCTTTCAGTCTCCAAACCTTGACCTTTCACCATACAAACCCTTAATTTTGTCCCTCTAAACATTGACCTTTAACCTTCAAAATTTAAACCTTTCACCATCCAAGCCTTGACCTTTCATCCTTCAAACCATGTCCTTTTACTCTACAAACATTGACTATTCGTCCTGAACACCTTAGCCATTCACTCTTCAAACCTTGACATTTGACCCTCCAAGCTTTGACCTCACCCTCCAAACATATGTCACTCTCAGTATTGTGAACATCACCATAGCCTAATGTACCACTTACAGTACTGTCATCCTTTGATGGTACAGTTTCCTCTGTTGTTCCTGGTGTTTCACCTGATTGAAGAGCTTCTGACCATGGGGACTGGAATGTCTGCATTAGAATCAGGATTGTCTAACTTGGCCAAATAAGTGGATGGAGTCCTGGACAAAAGTAAGCAGATGTTCTATATCATTACAATTACAGTGTTGTTTTTGATGCTATAGAACTATGGAAGCTTTTTCTTCTCTGCAGAACTTGCTATATGACACAGATTTATGAAAAACCAACATTTTTTACACAATTTCATGAAAATATCAACATATATGACAAATTTGAAATAAGTTAAGAAAGTCATAAAACAAATTCCTCTACTTTTGCAAGGGCTTGGAGCCTTCTACTGTTCCCCAATATTAAAAGAAATATTTGTAATAGGGCAGGCTGCATTAAATTTGTATGGCTTTTGTTGCTACCATTTCCTTCTCCACAAATTGTCCTTCATATAAATGTATGGTAGCAACAGATGACTGAGGAGGCTCTACTGTGGAAACTGGCTGCCCTTCTGCAGACTTCACATGGCTCTACTGCGGTCCTTTCCTTTTCTTGGCCCTTTCTTTTAAACTTGCCCTCCATTCATCAAAGGATGTTGTCTCTGTCTTTCCACAATATCTGAAGCCCATGTACTGTTGGTGAGTGGGAGGTGTTCTCTCTTCTCCACACTTAGGGCACTTGACAGTTGCGGTCTTTCTTTTCTTTACCATCCCTGCATCCACAGCTTTCCTCTTCTGTCCTGGCTGTACAGTTGTTACCATGGTTGTGGGCAGTGGTGGTGTCACTATCACTTGGAACTGTACAGGTCCAGAGACAGGTGAAGAAGGCATAGGGGGGATTGGCGGTAGTAAAGTTGGTGTTAATGGCGCTTTTATGGTCCTTTTCTTTAACTTGGCCATGCCAGCAGTATCAGGTGGACACTGAAACTGGAAGGGAGTCTCTCCAGACTGCAAAGACACTGGCTTCGGTTTTGGTGCTGGTTCTCCTTGTCCAGTCATAGAAGCTGTTGGAAGACCAATGCCTTGCATTGGGATCTTGAGATCCCCCTCCTTCTCATTTTTGTTGTACCTAAAACAAAAACTTAGTTGTAAATTATACAGCCAATAGCCTAGAGAACCGATATTAGGCCTGCAGCATGCTGGGAGGAAAGGCTGAGAATTTTGTTCAAATTAATTGCCTTGGCATTATTCAAGGTCACAAGTGTCAAGTATATTTAAACCTATAAATTACTTCTTAATAACAAGAGGCCTATAGGACTAAACGCTCACATGATCGTGTAACAGAATTTTGCAATATGTAATATTGACATGCCTTGATAATCTTAGATGTCCATTTCTGTTGCCCTAATATAATTACTGAAAAAGTAGGTCACAGTGACCTACTTTTACAATATTTGCTATCAGCATGCTTTTCTCATCCTAGATGTCCATTTCTGTTGCCCTCACATGATTCCTGAAAAAGTAGGTCACAGTGACCTAATTTTGCAATATTTGTTATCGGCATGCCTTTCTTATCCTAGATGTCCATTTATAATTACTGAAAAAGTAGGTCACAGTTTGACCTAATATTTGTTATCGACATGCCTTTTTCATCCTAGATGTCTATTTCTGATGCCCTAACATGATTACAGAACAAGAGGCCCAAGGCCTTAACGGTCATCTGACTCTAAATTAAAGAACATTATACTATTGTAGTATGTATTCTCTGTAGCAGGTAAAGTGGCACTGTTGGCCATGATGGCCATTTTGGAATTTGGATAAACACGAAAAATAACACTTGATCAAGACTATCTCAGGATCATTTCTGGTAAGTAAGAGCTGAATCCCACTGGTGGAATTTGAAAAAAAGTTTGAAATAGGTGTTGTTCAGGAAAACCATGATTGCGCATGTTACAAAAAGGCTGCCGTGGCTGAGGCCAAAAAATAACAACACTTTGTTGGCTCTGCTTCCTTAACATCCTCACCAATTTCAAGCTCAATCGCACCAGTGGAACTGGAGAAGAAGTTTAAAATGTGTTTTTTTCAAGATGGCTGCCATGGCGGCCATCTTGGATTTCTGACTAACCCATAAATAACAACACTTGGCCAGGACCATCTCAGGATCATTTCTGGTAAGTTAGAGCTGAATCTCCCTGGTGGAATTTGAGAAGAAGTTTCAAATAGTTCAGGAAAACCATGATTGCGTAATCATGTTACAAAATGGCCGCCATATTGCTGCCATGTCAAAGTTTTTAATAGGCCAAAAAATAACAACACTATGTTGGCTCGCCTTCCTAAACATCCTCACCAATTTCCAGCTCAATGGCACCAGTGGTACACATACCTAACAGACATATGTACATATTATTACCCAATACAAATACCTAACAGACATATGTACATATTATTACCCAATACACATACCTAACAGACATATGTACATATTATTACCCAATACACATACCTAACAGACATATGTACATATTATTACCAAATATACATCCCTTACAGACATATGTACATATTATTACCCAATACACATACCTAACCGACATATGTACATATTATTACCCAATACACATACCTAACAGACATAAGTACATATTATTACCCAATACACATACCTAACAGACATGTGTACATATTATTACACAATACACATACCTAACAGACATGTGTACATATTATTACACAATACACATACCTAACAGACATATGTACATATTATTACCCAATACACATACCTAGCAGACATATGTACGTATTAATACCCAATACACATACCTAACAGACATATGTACATATTATCACTCAATACACAACCTAAAAGATATATGTACATATTATCACTCAATACACATACCTAGCAGACACATGTACGTATTAATACCCAATACACATACCGAACAGACATATGTACATATCATTTCCCAATACACATACCTAACAGACATGTGTACATATTATTACCAAATACACAACCTAACAGACATATATACATATTATTACCCAATACACATACCTAACAGACATATGTACATATTATTACTCAATACACATACCTAACAGACATATGTACATATTAATACCCAATACACATACCTAACAGACATATGTACATATTATTACCCAATACACATACCTAACAGACATATGTACATATTATTACCCAATACACATACCTAACAGACATATGTACATATTATTACCCAATACACATACCTAACACTCATGTGTACATATTATTACCCAATACACATACCTAACAGACATATGTACATATTATTACCCAATACACATACCTAACAGACATATGTACATATCATTACCCAATACACATACCTAGCAGACATAGGTACATATTATTACCAAATACACAACCTAACATCCCAGGGTAACTACAGCATTTAAATATGTCACAGTTTGTAAACATGACTCACAATGGCCTTGTCTGTCGATAACCTCACACAACCAGGAAGTATATCAGATAACACCAGAATAGGTAGATCTACACATTCCTGTGGGCGTTCATCCCGAGAACCGACGTTTGGCAACATTATTTACCAATCAGAAGGATTCTTCAATTCAGTTGATTTAAATTTTGATCAAAACTGGTATTGTCAGGATGAAAATAACAAATTGATGGAGTTTAATTCTGGTTCAAACTGGAAATCTTTATTCAGAAAGTAACAGATTGATCAATATGACAAGAAGGAAGTTAATCAGTGTGGCTGTGAATTCTGAAGGTAGAGAAATATGGACAGTGTAAATTAGTGTGGCTGTGAATTCTGAAGGTAGAGAAATATGGACAGTGTAAATTAGTGTGGCTGTGAATTCTGAAGGTAGAGAAATATGGACAGTGTAAATTAGTGTGGCTGTGAATTCTGAAGGTAGAGAAATATGGACAGTGGTAATCAACATTCTGATGCTGTGGCTGGACAACTTGGATCATCACATTAACCCTGTGACATCATGAGGTAGTTATTCTGTTGTGTTTTTACATTACTGATTGTTTAACATAAATATATACTGGACGGGACAGTATAACCAGGATTTCATTCTTCAAATACATCAAACAAAACTCCAGTTTATTTGATAATAATACAATATTGCTGTAACAACTGAAATTGTAATTTTCATCAAAATGGCAACAGCTAAAATACCAATCCGTACAAAAGGTCAGACAACCTGTGTTCATCACAAGGGGAGACAACTGGAATTCTATTGTGAAAAATGTCAAGAACTGACATGTTTAAAATGCCTTTCCTCTATTCACAAAAGCCATCCGGTTTGTGAGCTCAGTGAAATCACTCCTCAGAAGAAACAAGACATTAAAAACTTTATTGACAGAACAGAACAAAATGACCAGGTACAAATTGGTAAATACATCACCTCTACTGAAACACTCCTCAATGACAATGACAGCACATTTGAGAAACTGTCACATCAGTTGAGGATGCAAACAGACAAATTAAAACAAGACCTTGACATGCTCACAGCTGAGACACTCTCTCTTTATCAGAAAATGAAAGAGGACAATTCAAAGCTGATACAGAAATACAAACAGGACCTGGAGATGTACGACAAACAACTCAAACAACAAATACAGGAATGTAAGACAGCACTTCAGCAGGGTTCTGACTTAAACATTTACGATACAAGATGTGAAATAGATTCTCAAATACATTTCCCTGTAAAACCTGTCCTGGGTAATGTCAGCTTCACTCCAAACAAAAATCCTCAAGGTCACCTAAAGCTTGCTTTAGGGAAAGTTATCATCTCAGGTCAAGGTCAAACATCAACTGACCAGGATCGGTCAGTCTCAACATCAGATGGTCAGGGACAGTCCTCTACACAACAACAATCAGGAGATAAAGGGAAGAAAGCAGTGACAAGGTATAAACTACTGTCAGAGACCAAGGTGGTGGAGGAGTGGGAAGTCTCCATGTTACATTAGATCTATATGTCCCACCACTGATGATCAGGCCTGGACCAGTACCTACAGTAAAACATTAACTCTCCTGGACAGGAAGGGTACAGTAATACAGAAGGTCACACACAAGGTTGAGATCAATGACATCAGTCTGTCACCAACAACACACAGACTGTGGGTCTGTGACAGAGAACACAACATCCTGGAGCTGGTATCAGGACATCTAACACACAGATTCAGAACCAAGGAGGAACCCGAGTGTTTATGTGTTACAGCCAGTAACCATGTCATTGTAGGCATGCCCAAACACATCTCTAAATTTACCTGTGTGTGTTTAACTTTTTTTCAAAAAGTAAGTTACTGGTTCTTAATTCTAACTTACTTCAACCAATCAATAAAAATATAAAAAAAAAATTAAAAAAAACATAAGCCAACCAGACTATGTTGATGAAGGTATAAATGTTTTAATAACGTGTTCCCCAGTAAACAATTTAATCATTTGCTTAAATATTTTCATTTTCAACATAGTCTGCCGGTCCACAGTCCGGGAATTCAGCCTGTGACATTGTCAAGATGAAATAGGGAGATAAAGAGTACCATCAAAAATCTGAAGTCACAGGCTGATAATGGTGATGGTGTTTTTTTTTTATTTTGTGTTTTATATTTTGAAGACGATATTGTTATTCTGCAGTGACAGGGAAAAGAAACCACCACCACACAAATGTAGATTAACAACTCTGTTACCGAATTCAAACTATTTGTTAAAGAAAGCGATACTACTGGTATTCTAGTAGTAATGCTATTTGTTGTTTGAATGAACATGCATCTTAGACATTACATTGTAAAACATCCATTCTGTTGAGAAATGAAATAGAACATACATTATACATTAATTAAATGATTATCAAAATGTTATTGATTGCTTATTATTGATGATTAAAATCATATCCTTAGAGACAATTTAATCATAAGTGTTTGTTTTGTTGTTGGTTGAAAGATAACGAAGACAGATTGATGGACTTTGATCAAAAAGTAAACAAAGCATACAAGAAGGCAAAGCTCATTAAAATAAGGGCAGCAGTGGTTAAGGTGTTCCAACATCCTACAACTAGCCCTTCACCTCTGGGTCACAAGTTGGTTAACAAGATGTAAAACGTTGTTACAATATTTTAACCAATACATGAAACCGATACTTGCTGAAACACCACATCGAGGCTAAAGTGATATTCATGATTTTCAAATGAAACAAAAAATAAACCGTGATGATTATACTAAAATGAAGTTAGAGTTTGCAGAACTCGACTTTGCTTTGACAAGGCATATTGTATCAGCTGCTATAGAAACGTTATAATAAATGGAGTTTCTGTTTGCTCTTTATTAAGAGATTTGGCAAGTTTTTATTGAAAATGTGCCAATTTCGATACACAAATAAGTTTTCCTTTGTCTGTGACCTGATTTAATAGGGGTTGCTAAGGGAACTATAAATGGTTAATTGGTTGCTATGGAAGCACGCTAACTATGGATAAAGTGTAAACTATATGTGACATAATTATAAAAAGTCATCAAGGTACTTATAAATTCAAGAAAATACAACATAAACATATGCGTATTTTATGCATAAAAATGATATTAAGCTGATTCACCTAGGGTTGCTAAGGGGAAAACATTGTTGCTAAGGACACATAAGTGCATTGTTCTATAGTACTATTCAAACTGGTTTGAGAAATAAGTTGTGGTTTATTTAATTCTAAGCTGGACTGATTTCTTATCCTGATACAAGATGCACATAGCAGGTATTAATTTGATGTATATTACATAACCTTGTATTTTCGGTTGCTAAGGAGTACAACTTCAACGAGCTGTAACTATGGCAATTGGCGACACATTGTAACAAGAGGCCCATGGGGCCTGTATCGCTCACCTGGTTGGATTTGACCAAATGTCAAAATAATGTTCATGTTCAATTTGTTAATACACTATACAAAAATGTACTCTCTGAAAGACCATATGGATTATTTTTTACAACATATTATGGTGTTTAAAGAAACTAAGTCCCTTAGGGTGGGGAAAACCCTTTGGCCTATGTTTACATAAGAATTGTGTTTATCCCTTAATGCCCAGCGTTACTATACATAGTTATGGGATTGAGGGTCACAGTAACCATTTATGCAAAATCTGTTCCCCCATCACCACGGATGTTTCTGACCAAATTGGGTTCAAATCCATTTAAAACTCAAATCTCTATTTCCCCTATTTGGCCCCTCCCTTCAGGCCCCTTGGGGGTCAGAGTCAATATTTATATATACTCTCTTTCCCCCTTCCCCTAAGAATATTCCAGACCAAATTTGGTTCAAATCCATTCATAACTTTATGAATAATAGCGATTTCAAGGATAAACCCCTATTTCCCTATTTGGCCCCACCCCTCAGGCCCTCGAGGGTACAGAGTAAAAATGTATCCAAACTCGGTTCCCCTTCTCCCAAGGATGCTCTTGACCAAATTTGGTTAAAATCCATTTAAAACTTTATGGCAAATAGCAATTTAAAGACTAATCTCTATTTCCCCTATTTGGCCCCGCACCTCAGGCCCCTCAATATTTACACAAACTCTTTCCCCCCTTCCTCTCTCGATGTTCCTGACAAAATTTAGTTAAAATCCATTCGTAACTTAATAATTAATAGCGATTTAAAGGATTAACCCCTATTTTCCCTATCGGACCCCACTCCTCAGTCCCCTGGGGATTCAGAGTAAAAATTTATACCAACTCAGTTCCCCTTCTCCAATGAATATTCCTGACCATATTTGGTTAAAATCCATTTAAAACTTTATGACTAGTAGCAATTAAAAGACTAATCTCTATTTCCCCTACTTGGCCCCGCCCCTTAGGCCCCTAGGGGTACAGAGTAATCAAAGTACTGGAAGTACTGTAAACGAACATTATTGTTTAATGCAAAATCAGTAATCTTCTTAGTTTTAAGTTGATAAATTTACTGATATCGGTTTAGGAATTAATTGCAAATAATTTGAAATGTTTGCAGCTGTTCTGATTTGATTGTACACATGCATGTTTCTGTAAGGTCCTAATTGAAATTGGAAGTTTGTTGATCTATCTTGGATCGATGAAAATAAAATATGTCTTCTTTCTTTCGGGAAGGCATCATCAGTTATAATACAGCCAGGACTCTGTGACCTTATTGATGTCAACTTCTAATATGAACTAAATTTAGGCTTGTTCCATCGTTAGTTTGGCATACATAGTTGTATTTCAACTTAATATGATGAAACACACATAAAGAATTACTGAAAATGTATCCTATTGAAACTGTACTCAAGCATTGATGGTACTTCAAAACAAAAAACTTGACTCCTTTTGTTCAGGAATCATTTGATGTTAATAAATCTGTATATGAGAAGATAAACTTCTGGTATAATTACAGGATGGTAAACAATGTGATAAAGAATAACAACCAGATAAAGACCATCTTCATCGAATAATTCAGAAAAAAGGAAAAGAAAACTTCAAGATTCATTTTCAACTTCAAACCTGATCACAAAGATTACAGTCCATTCGATGGGACGACACATTCCCTATTTATTGCCCTTTTCCAATGTTGATCATCCAATCATACTGAACCACACAATTCAGCAATGTAATTGCACAGATCACACCTTTATGTGGTGAGAACATTTTTGGGGGTGTTATAAGATTCCATAACTGTATGCAAATTGTGAAGCATTCCATATCTATAACTATATACATATATGGAAAAATTAAAAAAATGACTCAGACAACATCTAACGTTTTCGTCCCGTCTAGGGGACTCTTCAGACTGTTTATTTTCAATTAAAATAAACAGTCTGAAGAGTCCCCTAGACGGGACGAAAACGTTAGATGTTGTCTGAGTCATTTTTTTCATTTTTCCATATATTTTCTTCCACAAGGACTACTATTATTTTTTTTCTCTCTCTCTATATATATATATATATATACAGTACGTGTATATATTTACACATATCAAAATTGGAATGACACAGGAGATTTGCAAGTTTAAGTCCACCATCAGTCATGGGAGGTTTATGTAAAATGTTATATTTACCGGGGTAATTAGTAATTTTGAGAATATATTTATGAAGCTCTATTCTGTACATTCTACAAGTGCTTAGAGAATGGACACAATTTTATGTTCTCCAATGTCAAATTAATCATATGTAAAATATTAGGGGCTTATTCGCCATTCTAGGCCTGATTGCCGTCATAGTAAAATTACCAAAATGGACTTGAAATCAATATTTTTAAGAGAATGATCTATGACTTGAATATTTCATAAAAATAATGTAATACATCGTTTATTCACTTCATTCAGATCTTCAGACACCACATAATTTGTGAAGTCATATATAGAAATATATGAACCATTTTGTTATTGATTTATTCACACAAGTAAGCACTAGATGTAAGCAGTAAGTATATGTACCGCTATCTACTGGCATGACTTTGAGTACAGTAAACTACACTCGCTTTGTGGATATTGACAGGATAACATATATTTACATACTAATTCAATTTTAGAATTGTAACTGAAATCTTGTAACAGCATGGCACAAATAGTCATCTGAACATGTGTTGTATATTGAAAAATTATCTAAGGTAAATTTTCAGTTTATCAATTCATTGATTACTCCGTGTTTGAAGTCTGGTATAGTGAGAATTTCAAGTCCTGATCATGACTTGATGAAAATTTTAAATTAACAACTTATTAAAATGAATTTGTTTGAAAAATAACACAAGTTCCACAGCAATATTATATAGAGAATCCATCACAATATATCAAAAGTTATAAAACTACAAATAATAATTAACGGCTGAATATCAAATTAAGTGAATATCACAAGTCTTTTTGCATTTGTTTTTAGATAATCCGGATTTCCGTTTTCCAGCTTTAACAAAAAAACGAGAAGTATTTTAATTGCCGTTATAGTTGAATTACCAAAATGGACCTGAAATCAGTACTTTTAAAAAAAGAATGATCTATGACTTGAATATTTCATAAAAATAATTTAATACATCGTTTATTCACTTCATTCAGATCTTCAGACACCGCATAATTTGTGAAGTCATATATAGAAATATATGAACCATTTTTGTTATTGATTTATAGTTCACACAAGTAAGCACGAGATGTAAGCAGTACGTATATGTACCGCTATCTACGGCATGACCGAGTACAGTAGACTACACTCGCTTTGTGGATATTGACAGTATAACATATATTTACATACTAATTCAATTTTAGAATTATAACTGAAATCTTGTAACAGCATGGCACAAATAGTCATCTGAACATGTGTTGTATATTGAAAAATTATTTAGGTAAATATTAACTCATTTGCTTGACTTCAATTTTCAATTTATCAATTCATTGATTACTGTGTTTGAAGTATGGTGTAGCGAGAATTTCAAGTCTTGAACATGACTTGATGAACGTTCTAAATTAAAAAATTATCAAAATGAATTTGTTTGAAAAATAGCACAAGTTCCACAGCAATATTATATAGAGAATCGATCACACTATTTCAGAAGTTATAAAACTGTAACGTCCGCTCTCCATGAACACGGGACGTGAAAGTTCGTTTTGGGATGGTTGTGGTGTGATAAACATAATTCAACACTGGATATAAAGTTTACTTATATTTATTAATCCACAGGAAAATCCCGAAGGTACAATACAATCCAATGAAGTTTCATCCATCTTCCACACTATCGCCTGCGCATTCCCACTTAACAGTTCACACACATTTAAACAAAACTAAGTCCTCACATTCTAAATATGTACATCCAAACGGCACTAAGTCCGTTTAGACTGAAAGCTGCTGGAGAACTCCTTATGCAAAACGCGCAAGTCTTTTTATATCCCCTAAGGGTTAATTAATATGTATGAATTGAGGATGTGGTCAATTGACCAATCCTGACCTTTAACCCGAAATATGGGCGTATCTAAACCCCTATCTCGTCATTTCCAAATATAGCCCTAGGCACTGACCACTGGTCCCACGGACCGTGTGCTACCTAATAACGACTGCCTTTCAGGTTCTATCGTTTGGTTATATTTTACCTTGATATAGAATGAAGGGTGTAAACCTAAAACGGGTTAATTAACTACTGATCTAAGGGAAGCAACTCGAATAGATTTGGCTGACTATAGCGTATAGCTTTAACTACTCTAGGTAACTTTGAACACATAACATATAAAACTTGTCTATTTCCTAGTTCACTACACAACCCCCTTCTTTCAAAGAGTTTGTGTCCCCACAAACGTCATACATAGTTAATAGTTTTCGTAACAAAAGCAATCTATCTATTCTAACGTGAAAACATAAAACATATTAAAATACCATTTTGCGTTTGCATTAACAAAACTTTTCTTACGACATGTACGAGTCTAAACTTCAATGTCAAATATTATTTCCTGACATTCTTCACTATTTTAAAAGGTTTTGGCACTAAAACTTCTTTGCGTAATAAAAATAATGTTTACAAGCCTATAGCTAACATCGATCGCTTACGAGCTCCTGGCGGCTATCCGCAAAGTTCAAACAAACATCGTAAAATTAATGTCTACCAAAATATTAACATACATTTTACTAATGTACCTAGTCTACAGAAACATACAACAACTCGTACTCTTCGTACATCTCTATCACACGTTATACCCCTGCACACATAAAACGTCATCAGACTGTATATGAATTCTCGGTTTTACATCGATATCCTACCTATTTGGCTACACGGACACAATCGAATAACATTTTTCAAGTATATTTCTGATATGAAATAACAAATATATGTATGGTTTAGTTGTAACGTCCAAACCCCCAAGTATACGTATCCACTAATACGATATACAACAATATTGAGATAAAATCCACCCATAACCCTTAATTTGAGTTACATCTAAGATAGAAATCTAACATTGGAGGCAATACTCACAACTATAATATTAATGAACATGCTATTCGTACATTACCTTTGACACAGTGAAATAGATTCCAAAAAATCACATGTATAAATGTGATCCACGGAAACAATAACTAATAATCACAGTTAGTGTGTTTGTCCTAAATAATATTTCCATCGGAAATTACTTTAAGTCACTTTTTGATATCACAAAGTTCAGTTATATAATGTCACTGTAAAGTATCCACGCACGTAATAATCCTTTGGTAATTCTGCATAATTCAGTCCATTTAAAAGTTACTAATCCAAAAGTAACCAATTTCCGTATTTCACTAAATATTCTAATCCAAGTCGAAAGTTTGAATTAATATCACAGTTCAAACATCAGATCAAAGTATCAACGTTTAAATCCCTTGATAATTTTGCACAGTTCCTATTAAAAAGTTAATAATCCTTTAAAAGTCCTGAATGTTCGCGATTCACAAAACTTTATTCTTTCTCTGGTAATGATCTAAAACCAGAGTTCAACGAACTTTTTGAATTAGATAAGTTCAGTCAGTGAGTCACTTCACAAAGTTGAAATCTTTACCGATTCAAAACAAAATCCATTCTTCATCCCCCCAGGGGCCTGCGTCCATATAGGGCAATAATTATGTCGATGATAACTACGTAATCCAATCTTCATCCCCACTGGGCATGCGTCCATAAAGGGCAATAGTCGATGATCTTCGTAAGTCCTTTGAAGTTTAAAACTGAGGTCTCTAAGTTTCGATGGCTCGCCCAGTTCGCGTTGTCCTGACAACGAGGGGTGTCCACTTATGGTCAGTCGTTGGACCTGGCGAGTCCAAACGCTAAGGTAACTTATTGGTAGGGGTGGAAGCTCCCGCTGTGCTGGGGTCGGTCGCGCTGTCCCCAGTACGTGTACCTCCGTAAGGCTTCAAATTGCCACTGTGTATTACAACTGGCTCTGATCTTCCGGAGTAACGAATTCTAAATAACACATCACTAAGCCGTGCGACTACTGTCCACGGTCCGGTCCAATGACGGGCTAACTTAGCCTTAGTTCCCACTATTATTTAATGTTGGAATCTGCGTATTTTATCTCCAATATCATAACACATTTTGGTCATGAATATAGCTACCGTTTTCCGTGCCGTACTGAATGATTCGTATACTTTGTGAACACGTTTACCGAGTTAATTCGAATTATTACTGAGTTCGAATTGAATATTGTTTCCAGTATATGTCCTTTGAAAAACATTAATTTTCACTTATCTTAATGTAAATCCAGAGTTTACCATTAAATGTGACAAAGTTACTAGCTTCCGTGTAAAGAATATAAATTCCACTTTCCAAGCTTGGATATCCGAGAATCGGAGCAGATATGTCGTTATTCCAGTTCGTTGAATGCGAACATACACTGAGCATTCCTTAGTCCATGATTTGACCACTTAAACACCTTTTCCTGGCGAGGTCACGCAGAAATTTCGCTATTAGTGCGAAACCGAACATGAATTTCCGATAATTTGACGCAATTCCGAGATCTAACGCCCTATAGCTGTAACTCGGTAATATACAAAACTGGAGCAACATCGCTTCAACTGCCGCGATTTTCGAAGGATTTCCAATGCTATCCTGAGAAACCACCTGTCCTAGGGTCTAAACTTCATTGTACAAGAAGTTGCATTATTCGCCTTAAATTTCGCGCGATATCAAGGCTACCAATCAGCGATCAGACTATACCAAAACTGTTTAAAATCCTTCGCGTACACAATTATTGTCCAGATGAAGCACCATATATATATAGTATTATATGCACTAGCGTTCCACTTAGCGCCTACTCCATCCTGGAACACATGATTGGCACTATTCAAAGTCCAAAATCATCTACATGTACAAATATCATCCTCACTAGCTGAGACGTAACGAACGCGGACTTGGCTCAATCTGACATCGATGAAAAGAGTCAAATTAACAAATACAAGCGAATTAAACCACAGCTCCACTGAATGCGACCAAATATCATCTATACGACCAAATACGTGTAGGATACACATCATCTGCTATGTTAACACATATTCTCCAGGAATTCTTCATTTTCTGTACCAAAACCACGAGCTAAAACTTGTCTCTTCAATTCCACATTTTCACAATTTCTGAATAATGCACAATTCTCCATGACATAAGTAGTTTCAAATCGCGTGCGAAACGGTACTAACACAGGGCGTTCTTCTGGTGTTACATTGTATTCGACGATACGCCAAAAGATGTTTCCATCATGGAATTACTCCTGGCCCCAGAGTCTAATTTCCAATTAAGTTATCGGCTATTTTGCTATCAACTTCCTATCCGCGTTGCTTCGAACATCACGAATTTAGCTTTTACATCTTCCTGTCTGCGACTTCGCGCGGAAGATTTTAAACTTTTCCACTTTCTCCCAATGTCTGTTTTAGCACCACCGTTTGCTTTCCCCGTATGGTCGACCCCATCAACCTTACTGTTTTAGGTCCAGAAATTGGCGATACTTGACTTTGGTTATTCCCTGAATTGAGCCTTCCCGAATCTAGGACTGACACACGATACACTGATCAAGTTCCTGCTCATTTTACTACTTAGTCTGGGAGTTGTCACAATCTATGAACGATCATAGTTTCCTAAAAAGTCAAAAACATGTGTCTAAAATGCTTAATTATTTTATTTAGCAATTCAAAAGTTCTTTGACACCGTCACAGCTGTTATAAGCGTTATTCGACAATAATTCGATGATTTTTAAATGTACTCACGGTCATTGGATAAAATTTCCTATACATGTCCTGTATATATCCTGTATATAATCCCGCAAAATTGTCGGATTTTAACTTTCAAGTAGCGAAAATATTAACTTTTAATTTCCTAAATACTTCTCCGTTAGGCACTATTAACGCGAGAAAACATAATGAGTTAACTTCCATAGTAACTCGGAAACCACTAGAAAAATCCTCAGCTTCCCGATGGTAAATATCCTCCGAAACTCCTTGACCTATGTCCTGCATCATATCCCGAGTAAATAGATTTCTCAATATAACTTCAATATAATAGAGAACACAACTGCTAAACACACAGTCAAAACGTTCCATTACTCAACATTTCTTTGTGAAACACACAACTATATGATGTGGGTAGCGGAGATAAATCCACAAGCTCGAGGCAAGCACTTCTAGGGTTAAAATCCATTTCCGAACAAAGTTTCCGAATATATGCCGTTCCTTTGTAAATTAAGAGTAACGGACTTAAAACACACAGTTTTCGTGCTCTCGATAGCACTACAGGATTTGACGAGTTGTATGAATCCAATCGTACCAAACTTCGTCGAACGAAAGACATCACAGTTTTTCGTAGAATTCAAACATCCACAGTGTTAGTTACAGTTTATCACAACCACATTTTAAAACCATCCCACCGCTGCTGCCACCAATTGTAACGTCCGCTCTCCATGAACACGGGACGTGAAAGTTCGTTTTGGGATGGTTGTGGTGTGATAAACATAATTCAACACTGGATATAAAGTTTACTTATATTTATTAATCCACAGGAAAATCCCGAAGGTACAATACAATCCAATGAAGTTTCAACCATCTTCCACACTATCGCCGGCGCATTCCCACTTAACAGTTTACCAAAATGGACCTGAAATCAGTACTTTTAAAAAAAGAATGATCTATGACTTGAATATTTCATAAAAATAATTTAATACATCGTTTATTCACTTCATTCAGATCTTCAGACACCGCATAATTTGTGAAGTCATATATAGAAATATATGAACCATTTTTGTTATTGATTTATAGTTCACACAAGTAAGCACGAGATGTAAGCAGTACGTATATGTACCGCTATCTACGGCATGACCGAGTACAGTAGACTACACTCGCTTTGTGGATATTGACAGTATAACATATATTTACATACTAATTCAATTTTAGAATTATAACTGAAATCTTGTAACAGCATGGCACAAATAGTCATCTGAACATGTGTTGTATATTGAAAAATTATTTAGGTAAATATTAACTCATTTGCTTGACTTCAATTTTCAATTTATCAATTCATTGATTACTGTGTTTGAAGTATGGTGTAGCGAGAATTTCAAGTCTTGAACATGACTTGATGAACGTTCTAAATTAAAAAATTATCAAAATGAATTTGTTTGAAAAATAACACAAGTTCCACAGCAATATTATATAGAGAATCGATCACACTATTTCAGAAGTTATAAAACTGTAACGTCCGCTCTCCATGAACACGGGACGTGAAAGTTCGTTTTGGGATGGTTGTGGTGTGATAAACATAATTCAACACTGGATATAAAGTTTACTTATATTTATTAATCCACAGGAAAATCCCGAAGGTACAATACAATCCAATGAAGTTTCATCCATCTTCCACACTATCGCCGGCGCATTCCCACTTAACAGTTCACACACATTTAAACAAAACTAAGTCCTCACATTCTAAATATGTACATCCAAACGGCACTAAGTCCGTTTAGACTGAAAGCTGCTGGAGAACTCCTTATGCAAAACGCGCAAGTCTTTTTATATCCCCTAAGGGTTAATTAATATGTATGAATTGAGGATGTGGTCAATTGACCAATCCTGACCTTTAACCCGAAATATGGGCGTATCTAAACCCCTATCTCGTCATTTCCAAATATAGCCCTAGGCACTGACCACTGGTCCCACGGACCGTGTGCTACCTAATAACGACTGCCTTTCAGGTTCTATCGTTTGGTTATATTTTACCTTGATATAGAATGAAGGGTGTAAACCTAAAACGGGTTAATTAACTACTGATCTAAGGGAAGCAACTCGAATAGATTTGGCTGACTATAGCGTATAGCTTTAACTACTCTAGGTAACTTTGAACACATAACATATAAAACTTGTCTATTTCCTAGTTCACTACAAAACTACAAATAACAATTAATGGCTGAATGTTAAATTAAGTGAATATCACAAGTCTTTTTGCATTTGTTTTTAGATAATCCGGATTTCCGTTTTCCGTCTTTGAAAAAAAAATACGTAGGCGTATTGCATAGTAAACGTAGCCATGTGTACATATGTAACAGCTGATTTCAATCAGATTGACTTAACATGAACTTAACACCGTCTCAGTAGTTCGTCACAATCGAAAATTTGATCGTGAATTCGGTATTTGCAAATTCTTTCAAAATACTTCCAGGTAAAGGAAAAAAATGCATATGGTCTCTAGATATACACACACCAAAGATTAATAGATCCTATATTGGGTCCATTCTCTCGTAAAAATATCGATTCGGGTCCACTATCGGCCATTTCGGTAATTCAACTCTAACGACAATCGGGCGGCGATTCGCAAATGAAAAATTAATTTAAAATTCGTAAACCTCTAATATTTTACATATGATACAATTAGGCATTGAAAAACATATATGTGGGTCAATTCTCTGAAAATAATGCCAATTTATATATTATAATTGAGCCCCATTTTTCTTCGTTTCGGTATTTCCAAGTCTGCTTCACCTGTGGTCCGTTTCAGTAAATATTCTCGACTTTGCCGAAATAAAAACAAGCTATATAATTGTTCATTTTAAACATGACAACTGCCGACCCGACGTATCTAAAAGTGTTATTGTTGATATCATCTTAATATATTGCCGTAGTTATCTGTCACTTCGATTGTAAACCCATTGCCAAAGTCATGGAAGAATCGACCAATCAAATTGGTTTAACGTTTGATTTCCGTAATCTTGCAGTTACCCCCCTTACAACAGTAAATACGTTCCAAGTATCGCCTACAACAACCAATCCCGTGCACATGGCAAACAAGATATTATCATTTGCATTTGATTTATTGGTCGTTTTCGTCAAAGGAAAATGGAATATGGAAATCGATGACAATGTTAACGCTATGACCAGTCACCCCGACCACAAATGCCACCTAGTATCTACCTTTCTCGCAAACATGTACTGTACGCAGTACAGTAACCCAGGGCCCGTTCGATTCATTGTCTGGAACGTCCAGGACAGTTGGATCAGCAATCGAACGCGACAGAACACCGGTAAACATCGTCCGGAACAAGTTCTCGCTGTTCCCGCGAAAAAGGTGGTGTGGCTGGTACAGTGACGTAATCCATCATGGCTGAATTGTTAGAAGGAACAACGATCTACAAGTGTAAATGTGGCATATTCTTCGCCACAGATGCGGCAGCCAAGCAACACAGCACCAACTGCATAAGTACTGGTAGGTTTATTTATTCGGTCAGATTATTCACCGATTGCCTGATATAAACAGCTACTAAACCCGAATACAGTACCCACTTTGCCTGGTCCACAGGGACACTACTAAGCAGCTGTATTTCATTGAAAAGATAACGTCAACAACACCGTAAATGACGTCACAGACGTTTATTTTTGTGGAATTCTTTCTCGCGACAATTAGAACCATTTTATTATTCTGGGTACTGTCACAATTTGGATACCCTGACATTAGTCCGAATTTTCTGACGATCTTACAAAAAATGTACTACATTGACGTGTTATTGAAACACGCGCCTGTGAGGAACATGTAGTTTATTAATACGTTGATGTCAATACACGTATGTATATTGACCGACGAGGCCAGTTAATTTATGAAAGATAAACAATTCGTCTGTCGACCTATCATTAGGTTATCAAAATGTCAAACAATTCAAAGTTAATTAACTTTAAGCACAGGGTTTAGTACAGTCACATGGCCATGGGATAGCAACGATTTAAATGTGATAAAAATAAATAAAAAAAAAAGCAGTCACATGAGTACTGTAATACAAATAGTTCATAACATAAGTATTTTTTTATTATAACAATGATTATACATAATGACAAGCCCCTGAGCATGGAACATTTTACTGTGCTAGTTAGAAATTAATTTATCTAACTGTGCTATAGTTATAAAGTTATATCCTTGAAATTGTTGATACAGCTGTAGGTCTCTGGAATACAGGGGGAAAAAATCACACAAATCCTTCCAGCCCTATCTGATGTATTGATTAATTATTACATTAATGTTCTTTCAGGCCAGACCTCAGCACCACAAAAGGTGAACCAACAGAACACTATGTTTATGTGTGAATCCTGTGATGGTTACTTTGACAGCATGCAAGTCTTCAAAGAGCACCAATGTTATTTGGAGCAAGAAAAGGAACAGTCACATCAAAATCTGCAGCAGGAACAAGGTAAAAATTGCATTTGGAGCAAACATGCAACTCTAATGCTACAGGAAATATGAAAATGCTGTCAAAAGTGGCAAAATGAGAAAGAAAATAGTATGGGACAACATTTCTACTGTGTTAAAGAGTAGTGGTTACACTATTACTGGAGAACAAGTTGCTGGAAAGTGGAAATCCCTCACCAGAGCTTACAAAAATGTGAAAGACCATAATAACAAGAGTGGAAACGACACCAAGACATTTGAATATGAAGAAGAACTAGATACAATATTAAAATATGATCCAGTCATTACACCGAAGTTCACCATTTCATCCAGCTCAGCATCAAGCTCCTCTGCTTCCAGCTCGACAATGAAACGTCCAAGATCTACATCTCCAAGTTTGGACACTGATGAAGAGATAGATGATAACTTTAGTGTTACATCTCAATGTTCAGAAGAAAGTGGGTCTAGTAGTAGTAAGGTTATTGTTAAAGAAAAGCCTAAAAGTAAGCACCCCCGGAGATCAAATGGAAATGAAGTTGTTGAAGTATTTAAAACATATGTACAGGATCAAAAGGAAGAATGGAAAAAAAGAGAAAGGATGCATGAGGAACGCTTAGATGTTATGAAAAGCCTTGTAAAGGCTTTGACGAAGAGCGATAACAAATAGGCGAGGACAGAGAAAAAGTAAGAGACATTCTACAAAAGAACAAAAGTAACAATTTGTGGTAGCACGAGATGTCATTTTGTGCATTAAACCTTCATATAAAAATAACAATAATATAAAATATAATTCATTGATAACCCTTAATGCAAGAAAACACCTTAAGGGTTGCATGTTAATATTTGTCATGTATTCTTTAGATTCCTCTTTGACCATGATTTTTTTTATTATGTTTTAAAATCCTGTTGGTGGACATACATCTATACATTTCCTAAATTGTTGCTTCTTTTTTTCAGAATGTGTCGTATGCATGGAAGAAGGAAAGGTCCCGAACTGTGTACTATGCAACTGTGGACATATGGTGACTTGTATTGAGTGTTCTGCCATGCTGGACACTTGTCCAGTTTGTCGACAGGCGATTATTCAAAGAATTAAAGTGTTTCGCTGAATGGTGTCCGTGAAATGAGTAACATTGTAACACTCACTAACAGTACCATAACACTGTGATAACAGTGTCCATTCTCCGATGACATGATATTATTTTTACAGAGGGAGGTACCCTGAACATTATGTATTTCATAGAGCTTTTGTGAGATACAAAAGTAATTTTTATCTGTGATATTTTCAGTTTATATACATACACTGTGGTGCAGTGCCTGTCAGCTGTCCCATTGTCCGTCCTGTATTTGTCAATTTTTTTTTGTTACAGATTCTTCTCAATAACTATATAAACATCATTATATACGTTATGTAATTATTATTAAATGTGAAGTATCAATTAAGTTTTGTTTATTTTTGTAGTACATCGAGGATCTAGCACGAGTGTTCATGTAATATTAATTTATTGAACAAGTTTATTAATTGCATATGAAATTAATAGAATTTTTGTGTTGTATTCTTTTTATCATATATAACTCAAGAAACATGCCTTCTAATTATTTTCAATGCTTCTCCTCTATAAAGCGACGAGTAACGGAAGCCTCATATTTTCACTACCGAGACAATGTTGTGGCGTTGGGTACAACAACATGTCATTTATTTATGTATGACGTCACAATGTTGTTCCTGCTTTATCATTTTTAATATACCCCTAAGCCCTTTAATGCAATATTTTATATAATAACTAGGATTATTGCATATTTCTGTATATGCAATTGTAATTCTTGCATACATAATGTATACAAGGTTCTCTCAAATACAATTTAGTGGAATCTACTCATATTTATCCTGCAATAAATCCAGGGGGCCAACACATAAACTTTGACTTAAAAGTAGGGGGTGGGCTTATTGCAGGACAATGAAATAACATTGGTTGGCATTTCCATTGAACTGCAATAGACATGGGTGAGCTTATTACCAGGCATGGGCTTATAGCCGTCATATTGTGACATCATAAATAAACAACATCACACAAATGTCTGTAGAAGAGAAGCATGGACATACATTTGAAAGCATTTTTCTGGAGTTATATAAATATTAATAGAATTGAACACTTGTGTTCATATCAGATTAAACTGATTTTACTCGTTTGAGTCATTTATAACTTCCCAAATAGTCGTTTCATAGGAAATTAATACACTTTTCTAATAAGTCCAACATTACATGAACGCAAGTGTAACATCCTCTTGTGTAATAATTCTGTAATGAACAGTTTTTCACACACTTCCATGGTAGAAAAAGAAAACAATATTAATCAATATTCAATAATCAATGTGCTTTATTGCTTTTAATATCGGATTAAGTATTATTTATGATTATAATACTCCATCATTAAATCTTCCAGAAATAGTTCAGACAAAAAAGTTATTTTTTCTGAGGTCCAACCTCTACAGTGAAAAAAAATATATATCCAACACAGATCATTGGATTCATTGGGTTCATACTGTATTGAGAAATGTTCACCAACCTATCAGTATTTTCTATATGGAGTTCGAAAAGTCACATCCTGTGATAAACTGATAATTTTTCTGAAATGTAGACACATTTTGCAATTAATTTTGCACTACATTCTGAAAGTGTAGTCCCATACGGAGCGGTTTACAACATTTGATATATTTAATGTCTAAACAATGTTCTTGCAAGAAGATTTCTTTTCACAACTCCCTCAGCCTCATTCTCCTGCATCTGGAAATTTTGTTGTAAATCACCGTCCACGTCATTGTCTGCTCCCATGAACTCTGCAATGTCGTCCTTTTCCATCAGACAAATGTTATGCAGTACACATGCTGCCATGATTATTTCAACTGCAGTTTGGACACTTTGAGTATCAACATGATGCAGACGTCTGAATCTTCCTTTGAGTAGGCCGAATGATCTTTCAATCACTACCCTATTTGACGAATGTACATAATTGAAATTTTTTTGTTCTTGAGAAAGATGGCCATTATCTCTGTATGGGGTTAGAAGCCAATGACGCAAAGGGTAAGCCCCATCAGCGAGTATGTGATTTCCATTGCACAAAGCTAATCCGTTTTCAAATAAAGGAGAATTGCGCAAGACCCTAGCATCATGACAGCTTCCTGGAAAACCAGCAAAACAGTCTGTAAAGATCATTTCTGAATTGCATACAGCTTGTAACTGCAACGAGTGAGTCTTTTTTCTGTTAACATATGACTGGGGATTTTCTTGTGGGGCTTTAATCGAGATATGTGTGCCATCCAAGGCACCAACAATACCTGGAAATCCATTACGTCTCTCAAAATTGTCAACATTATCCTGAAGAAGCTGACCATGAGGCCAAGAAATGAACTTCGATTTGAGATTGTTTAAGATTGTGTCGATGACTCGTTTTCTTGACAAAATTACAGACGATTCTGAGACCCCAAATCTGTCGGCGATTCTAGTTATGCTGTCAGTACCTCCAAGATACCACAATGTTATATAAAGTTGTTTTTCTACTGAAACTGGTTCTCGACCACCATATCCACCAACATAGAGCTCTGGACAGTTTTTTTAGATGATTGCTTACTGTATCAAACGTTCGAAACATTCGAAACATTCGCCGGAACTCCATTTCATTGTATCTGGGGACGACATCCTCAACATACCCATGGATTCTGGATCTTGGGTTTCTTAAAGTCCTGAAAAGACAATTCATTAACTGCTAAATTATATACGAATAAAAACTAGCATGTAGATAATATGAGGATTGATGAACTAAAAGGTCCCAAATATTTATTTCATATAACTTTTTTTTATCTCAGTCCGTGCTTTTACAAAGTAAATTTTCTTTTTAATTATGTATAATAATTGCACCTAAATAGTCTAGTTTTACCACCCATAAATGATATTTCATATAAATGTTTCCTTCAAAAGTACATAACTTCTTGAAACTTCAGTACGGTAAGATATTAAGAAATGATCGCTCATAATAAAACAGTCGATATACCTCACTTGAATTCATAAAACACGAGTTCGTTGTTGGAAATTGAGTTACGTTTAGCCAAGTGCAAGTTGCAGGCCGTTGGATTTGTTTTTCCATGACAGTACATTTATTATAGGTATATATATAATGTTCCTTACGCTTGGGCAACATAGGCAAGCATTGTTGTGGTAAACATGTCAAACCATGTTTCATTTTCGTCATCATCGTCATCCATCATCATGATAGCAGCGAGAATGCCATTCTGGTCAGCCATGTTGAATATACTACTTCCTGCCCCGGACGTTCCGGTGCGTTCGATTGACAACTGTTCCGGAACAGAGTCAGAACATGTCCTGGACAATGAATCGAACGGGCCCCTATAGTATGATACAATGTATCGTCTCGTATGCCATTATTGATATATTTCTTTCTCTAAATTATAGAAATATTCATCTAGTTGATAATGATGTAACATTCTAGAATATATATAATACACATTTAAGTAAATCGCGGACATATTTGCAGACCGATGCTATAATGTCAGCCGTTTTGGAATGAACACGGAAGAGCAAAACTTTCTAAACATCCGGAGACGAATGCGCCTGCGCAATATTTGTTTACATAAATATATTGACCTGGAGTTATTCGTAAAGTTCAGGTTCATTAGTCTTCACATTTCGCTAGCGTTATGCATTTCTCAAATCGTATGCATCTTGAAAACATCTACTGAATACATTTCAACATTTTCGGTAAAACTACTACATAAAACGAAGATGTTTTTGCAAGTAAATTATTTGAAGCGTAAGGCAATGGGGGCAGCCATATTTCATTGAAACAGACAGTAGATGGCGTATTGGTGAATGTGGCTACCAAATATGGTCATATTTCTCAGTCCAGTTCTTGATGGCAATAACCGAACATTAATGTTCGTTTAAAAATTCATATAAACTCTGTTCCCCCTCCCCTCAAGGATGTTCCTGACCAAATTTGGTGAAAAGCTATTCAATACTTTAGGACTAGTAGCGATTTAAAGGAGTAACCCTATTTCCCCTATTTGGCCCCGCCCCTCAGGTCCCTAGGGGTTCAGAGTAAAAATTTATACAAACTCTGTTCCCCTTCTGCCAAGGATGTTCCTGACCAAATTTGGTTCAAATTCATTCATAACTTTATGACTAGTAGCGATTTAAAGAGTAACCCTATTTCCCCTATTTGGCCCCGCCCCTCAGGCCCCTGGGGGTTCAGAGTAAAAATTTATACAAACTCTGTTCCCTTTCTGCCAAGGATGTTACTGACCAAATTTGGTTCAAATTCATTCATAACTTTATGACTAGTAGCGATTTAAAGGAGTAACCCTATTTCCCCTTTTTGGCCCCGCCCCTCAGGCCCCTGGGGGTTCAGAGTAAAACTGTATACAAACTCTGTTCCCCTTCCCCCAAGGATGTTCCTGACCAAATTTGGTGAAAATCCATTCAATACTTTAGGACAAGTAGCAATTTAAAGAAAAAATTGACGGAGGACGGAGGACGGACGCCGGACGACGGACGGACGACGGACGACGAACGCTGCACCATGGCATAAGCTCACCGGCCCTTCGGGAAAGGTGAGCTAAAAATTAAACCAATTTGTGAATTGACATCAACTTGTTAATAATTGGTGTAAAAATGAAGTAAATCGGAGATGGGGCCAAAAATGGCCCTTATTGCACCTTCTCCTTTACTACACAAGGTCACATGGTGCTCACGACAAAGGCTGTAGGGACTGAGAAACCATTAGTGTGTACACCAGGGAGGATCACAGAGTGTCCTGTCACTCACAATGTCGCAGTGATTGATAACAGTTATAAAGATGATGGTGGTGATGGAAACCAACATGTTGTTGTCATGGATACTAACTTCCAGGAACTGTTTGTATACAGAGGTGACATCCCCAGTACATATAAAACATCACAAACAGGAGGTGAACCATTTAACCCACGGAGTGTAGTGTATGATAGTGTGGGGAACCTCATCATAGGGGACAACAACAGGGTCCTACTCCTCAGTGGAGGTGGTGAGTTCCTCTCAGGATCATACACACAGACAAATACGGGACACGGGCTGTAGGTGTAGACAGGAAAGATGTCCTGTGGGCAGTGTTTGATTATGACAATGTGAAACTTCTACAGTACAGCAGTATGTGATAGTTATAAACTACTACAGTACAACAGTATGTGATAGCTATAAACTACTACAGTACAGCAGTATGTGATAGCTATAGACTACTACATTACAGCAGTATGTGATAGCTATAAACTACTACAGTACAGCAGTATGTGATAGCTATAAACTACTACAGTACAGCAGTATGTGATAGCTATAAACTACTACAGTACAGCAGTATGCGAAAGCTATAAACTACTACAATACAACAGTATGTGAAAGCTATAAACTACTACAGTACAGCAGTATGTGATAGCTATAAACTACTACAGTACAGCAGTATGTGACAGCTATAAACTACTACATTACAGCAGTATGTGATAGCTATAAACTACTACAGTACAGCAGTATATGATAGCTATAAACTACTACAGTACAGCAGTATGTGATAGCTATAATAGAACTACTACAGTACAGCAGTATGTGATAGCTATAAACTACTACAGAACAGCAGTGTGTGATAGCTATAATAAAACTACTACAGTACAGCAGTATGTGATAGCTATAAACTACTACATTACAGTAGTATGTGATAACTATAAACTACTACAGTACAGCAGTATGTGATAGATATAAACTACTACAGTACAGCAGTATGTGATAGCTATAAACTACTACAGTACAGCAGTATGTGATAGCTATAAACTACTACAGTAAAGCAGTATGTGATAGCTATAAACTACTACAGTACAACAGTATGTGATAGCTATAAACTACTACAGTACAGCAGTATGTGATAGTTATAAACTACTACAGTACAGCAGTATGTGATAGCTATAAACTACTACAGTAAAGCAGTATGTGATAGCTATAAACTACTACAGTACAGCAGTATGTGATAGCTATAATAAAAAATACTACAGTACAGCAGTATGTGATAGCTTTAAACTACTACATTACAGTAGTATGTGATAGCTATAAACTACTACAGTACAGCAGTATGTGATAGTTATAAACTACTACAGTACAGCAGTATGTGATAGCTATAAACTACTACAGTACAGCAGTATGTGATAGCTATAATAAAACTACTACAGTACAGCAGTATGTGATAGTTATAAACTACTACAGTACAGCAGTATGTGATAGTTATAAACTACTACAGTACAGCAGTATGTGATAGCTATAAACTACTACAGTACAGCAGTATGTGATAGCTATAATAAAACTACTACAGTACAGCAGTATGTGATAGCTATAAACTACTACAGTACAGCAGTATGTGATAGCTATAAACTACTACAGTACAGCAGTATGTGATAGCTATAAACTACTACAGTACAGCAGTATGTGATAGCTATAAACTACTACAGTACAGCAGTATGTGATAGCTATAAACTACTACAGTACAGCAGTATGTGATAGCTATAAACTACTACAGTACAGCAGTATGTGATAGCTATAAACTACTACAGTACAGCAGTTTATGTGATAACTATAAACTACTACAGTACAGCAGTATGTGATAGCTATAAACTACTACAGTACAGCAGTATGTGATAGCCATAAACTACCACAGCACTGCAGTATGTGACAGCTATAAACTACTACAGCACACCAGTATGTGATAGCTATAAACTACTACAGTACAACAGTATGTGATAGCTATAAACTACTAGAGTACAACGGTATGTGATAGCTATAAACTACTACAGCACAGCAGTATGTGATAGCTATAAACTACTACAATACAGCAGTATGTGATAGCTATAAACTACTAGAGTACAGCAGTATGTGATAGCTATAATAAAACTACAGTACAGCAGTATGTGATAGCTATAAACTACTACAGTACAGCAGTATGTGATAGCTATAAACTACTACAGTACAGCAGTATGTGATAGCCATAAACTACTACAGCACTGCAGTATGTGACAGCTATAAACTACTACAGCACAGCAGTATGTGATAGCTATAAACTACTACAGTACAACAGTATGTGATAGCTATAAACTACTAGAGTACAACGGTATGTGATAGCTATAAACTACTACAGTACAGCAGTATGTGATAGCTGTAAACTACTACAGTACAGCAGTATGTGATAGTTATAAACTACTACAGCACTGCAGTATGTGACAGCTATAAACTACTACAGTACGGCAGTATGTGATAGCTATAAACTACTACAGTACAGCAGTATGTGATAGTTATAAACTACTACAGTACAGCAGTATGTAATAGCTATAAACTACTACATTACAGCAGTATGTGATAGCTATAAACTACTACAGTACAGCAGTTTGTGATAGCTATAAACTACTATAGTACAGTAGTATGTGATATGTATAAACTACTACAGTACAGCAGTTTATGTGATAACTATAAACTACTACAGTACAGCAGTATGTGATAGTTATAAACTACTACAGTACAGCAGTATGTGATAGCTATAAACTACTACAGCACTGCAGTATGTGACAGCTATAAACTACTACAGCACAGCAGTATGTGATAGCTATAAACTACTACAGTACAACAGTATGTGATAGCTATAAACTACTAGAGTACAACGGTATGTGATAGCTATAAACTACTACAGTACAGCAGTATGTGATAGCTGTAAACTACTACAGTACAGCAGTATGTGATAGTTATAAACTACTACAGTACAGCAGTATGTGATAGCTATAAACTACTACAGTACAGCAGTATGTGACAGCTATAATAAAACTACTACAGTACAGCAGTATGTGATAGCTTTAAACTACTACATTACAGTAGTATGTGATAGCTATAAACTACTACAGTACAGCAGTATGTGATAGTTATAAACTACTACAGTACAGCAGTATTTGATAGCTATCAACTACTACAGTACAGCAGTATGTGATAGCTATAAACTACTACAGTACAACAGTACGTGATAGCTATAAACTACTACAGTACAGCAGTACGTGATAGCTATAAACTACTACAGTACAGCAGTATGTGATAGCTATAAACTACTACAGTACAGCAGTATGTGATAGCTATAAACTACTACAGTACAGCAGTATGTGATAGCTATAAACTACTACAGTACAGCAGTATGTGATATGTATAAACTACTACAGTACAGCAGTTTATGTGATAACTATAAACTACTACAGTACAGCAGTATGTGATAGCTATAAACTACTACAGTACAGCAGTATGTGATAGCCATAAACTACTACAGTACACTGCAGTATGTGATAGCTATAAACTACTACAGTACAGCAGTATGTGATAGCTATAAACTACTACAGTACAACGGTATGTGATAGCTATAAACTACTACAGTACAGCAGTATGTGATAGCTATAAACTACTACAGTACAGCAGTATGTGATAGCTGTAAACTACTACAGTACAGCAGTATGTGATAGTTATAAACTACTACAGTACAACAGTATGTGATAGCTATAAACTACTACAGTACAGCAGTATGTGATAGCTATAAACTACTACAGTACAGCAGTATGTGATAGTTATAAACTACTACAGTACAGCAGTATGTAAAAGCTATAAACTACTACAGTACAGCAGTATGTGATAGTTATAAACTACTACAGTACAGCAGTTTGTGATAGCTATAAACTACTATAGTACAGCAGTATGTGATATGTATAAACTACTACAGTACAGCAGTTTATGTGATAACTATAAACTACTACAGTACAGCAGTATGTGATAGCTATAAACTACTACAGTACAGCAGTATGTGATAGCTATAAACTACTACAGTACACTGCAGTATGTGACAGCTATAAACTACTACAGCACAGCAGTATGTGATAGCTATAAACTACTACAGTAGAACAGTATGTGATAGCTATAAACTACTAGAGTACAACGGTATGTGATAGCTATAAACTACTACAGTACAGCAGTATGTGATAGCTATAAACTACTACAGTACAGCAGTTTGTGATAATTATAAACTACTACAGTACAGCAGTATGTGATAGTTATAAACTACTACAGTACAGCAGTATGTGATAGCTATAAACTACTACAGTACAGCAGTATGTGATAGCTATAAACTACTACAGTACAGCAGTATGTGATAGCTATAAACTACTACAGTACAGCAGTATGTGATAGCTATAAACTACTACAGTACAGCAGTATGTGATAGCTATAAACTACTACAGTACAGCAGTATGTGATAGCTATAAACTACTACAGTACAGCAGTATGTGATAGCTATAAACTACTACAGTACAGCAGTATGTGATAGCTATAAACTACTACAGTACAGCAGTATGTGATAGCTATAAACTACTACAGTACAGCAGTATGTGATAGCTATAAACTACTACAGTACAGCAGTATGTGATAGTTATAAACTACTACAGTACAGCAGTATGTGATAGCTATAAACTACTACAGTACAGCAGTATGTGATAGCTATAAACTACTACAGTACAGCAGTATGTGATAGTTATAAACTACTACAGTACAGCAGTATGTAATAGCTATAAACTACTACATTACAGCAGTATGTGATAGCTATAAACTACTACAGTACAGCAGTATGTGATAGCTATAAACTACTATAGTACAGCAGTATGTGATATGTATAAACTACTACAGTACAGCAGTTTATGTGATAACTATAAACTACTACAGTACAGCAGTATGTGATAGCTATAAACTACTACAGTACAGCAGTATGTGATAGCTATAAACTACTACAGCACTGCAGTATGTGACAGCTATAAACTACTACAGTACAGCAGTATGTGATATGTATAAACTACTACAGTACAGCAGTATGTGATAATTATAAACTACTACAGTACAGCAGTATGTGATAGTTATAAACTACTACAGTACAGCAGTATGTGATAGCTATAAACTACTACAGTACAGCAGTATGTGATAGCTATAATAAAACTACAGTACAGCAGTATGTGATAGCTATAAACTACTACAGTACAGCAGTATGTGATAGCTATAAACTACTACAGTACAGCAGTATGTGATAGCTATAAACTACTACAGTACAGCAGTATGTGATAGCTATAAACTACTACAGTACAGCAGTATGTGATAGCTATAAACTACTACAGTACAGCAGTATGTGATAGCTATAAACTACTACAGTACAGCAGTATGTGAAAGCTATAAATTACTACATGTACAGTATCTGATAGCTGGACAATGACTGACCGCTTGACCTGTGATATGTGCTGTTCAATTCTTTCTTCCATTTCTTACTCCTTTATTTTGGATTTGTACCAGAAAGATGCTATACTGCTTTGTACAACTATCTTACAAAGAGGTACATTTTCAAAATTATATTTCAAATCTTTTTTTTTATATATATATGTTGCTGCAAATTGTTTATAAAGATGCTTTATTCCAAATTAGTATTTTTACTGTTTCATATCTGTTGTCTATGTTCTTCCAATCTATCAATGTTAGATCAATCTCTTAAATACCCAGTAATACATATAATTGGTCTCAGTCGTTCATGTTTAATCTATATGTATTTATTCAAGTAATGTATAGCATATCTATACAAAAGCTATATAGTATTTTTACCTTTTGTTTTCTTGTGAAACAGATATGTATTGTCGGTAGTGTTACTGAGTACTCTGTAAGTTTGTAATTGATGTAGGCGGGCTTGATTGTGAATTTTATCATGTACCTATACTATATACCGTACAGTATTATTTGTATATTTTAGGGACTTAATTTGGTTCACTTTTGCCTCATATTGATCACTGTCGTTTGACAAATAAATATTCAGAATGACGTCAACTAGTTTGTTGTTTGTCAGCTGGTCGACGATGAGAACCCATGACATCACCTAGTTGGTCGTTTGTCTGTTGGTCGACGATGAGAACCCATGACTTCACCTAGTTGGTCGTTTGTCAGCTGGTCGACGATGAGAACCGATGACTTCACCTAGTTGGTCATTTGTCAGCTGGTTGAAGATGAGAACCCATGACTTCACCTAGTTGGTCGTTTGTCTGTTGGTCAACGATGAGAACCCATGACTTCACCTAGTTGGTCGTTTGTCTGTTGGTCAACGATGAGAACCCATGACTTCACCTAGTTGGTCGTTTGTCTGTTGGTCAACGATGAGAACCCATGACTTCACCTAGTTGGTCGTTTGTCTGTTGGTCAACGATGAGAACCCATGACTTCACCTAGTTGGTCGTCGTCAGCTGGTCGACGAACCCTTTCCTATTGTACAATAGCCAAAATGTAAATAGTCACGCTTTTGTGCGGGTTCTCTGAAGGATCCTGATGTTAACATTGGTGTTAAGCTGCCTTGTGGCGACTAAAACTACATTTTATCAAATTTTCATGGAACAGTTAGAGTGATTATGTTCCACAATATCATCCACCATCAAGTCGACCCAAGTCTGGAACAGTTACTACTGATCAGTAGTGAAACCATCACACTCTAGGACCACTACTGATCAGTAGTGAAACCATCATACTCTAGGACCACTATACTGATCAGTAGTGAAACCATCATACTCTAGGACCACTACTGATCAGTAGTGAAACCATCACACTCTAGGACCACTATACTGATCAGTAGTGAAACCATCATACTCTAGGACCACTACTGATCAGTAGTGAAACCATCATACTCTAGGACCACTATACTGATCAGTAGTGAAACCATCATACTCTAGGACCACTATACTGATCAGTAGTGAAACCATCATACTCTAGGACCCACTACTGATCAGTAGTGAAACCATCATACTCTAGGACCGCTACTGATCAGTAGTGACACCATCATACTCTAGGACCACTACTGATCAGTAGTGAAACCATCATACTCTAGGACCACTACTGATCAGTAGTGACACCATCATACACTAGGACCACTACTGATCAGTAGTGAAACCATCATACACTAGGACCACTACTGATCAGTAGTGAAACCATCATACTCTAGGACCACTACTGATCAGTAGTGAAACCATCATACTCTAGGACCACTACTGATCAGTAGTGAAACCATCATACTCTAGGACCACTACTGATCAGTAGTGAAACCATCATACTCTAGGACCACTACTGATCAGTAGTGAAACCATCATACTCTAGGACCACTACTGATCAGTAGTGAAACCATCATACTCTAGGACCACTACTGATCAGTAGTGAAACCATCATACTCTAGGACCACTACTGATCAGTAGTGAAACCATCATACTCTAGGACCACTACTGATCAGTAGTGAAACCATCATACTCTAGGACCACTACTGATCAGTAGTGAAACCATCATACTCTAGGACCACTACTGATCAGTAGTGAAACCATCATACTCTAGGACCACTACTGATCAGTAGTGAAACCATCATACTCTAGGACCACTACTGATCAGTAGTGAAACCATCATACTCTAGGACCACTACTGATCAGTAGTGAAACCATCATACTCTAGGACCACTACTGATCAGTAGTGAAACCATCATACTCTAGGACCACTACTGATCAGTAGTGAAACCATCATACTCTAGGACCACTACTGATCAGTAGTGAAACCATCATACTCTAGGACCACTACTGATCAGTAGTGAAACCATCATACTCTAGGACCACTACTGATCAGTAGTGAAACCATCATACTCTAGGACCACTACTGATCAGTAGTGAAACCATCATACTCTAGGACCACTACTGATCAGTAGTGACACCATCATACTCTAGGACCACTACTGATCAGTAGTGAAACTATCATACTCTAGGACCACTACTGATCAGTAGTGAAACCATCATACTCTAGGACCACTACTGATCAGTAGTGAAACCATCATACTCTAGGACCACTACTGATCAGTAGTGAAACCATCATACTCTAGGACCACTACTGATCAGTAGTGAAACCATCATACTCTAGGACCACTACTGATCAGTAGTGAAACTATCATACTCTAGGACCACTACTGATCAGTAGTGAAACCATCATACTCTAGGACCACTACTGATCAGTAGTGAAACCATCATACTCTAGGACCGCTACTGATCAGTAGTGAAACCATCACACTCTAGGACCACTACTGATCAGTAGTGACACCATCATACTCTAGGACCACTACTGATCAGTAGTGAAACCATCATACTCTAGGACCAAACGAGGCAGCCTTAATTACCTACCAGATAAAAACAGCAAGGCTCGATCTCTTCCTTCTTAGCTTCCTTCCCAGGACCATCTCTGTACCTGGATCCAACTGACCTACAACATCAAGGGAATAGATCTAGACGAACTGTCAGCTTTCAGGTCCAAAATTACACCAATATTTCTGAAATATCCATTACTAGACATATATACAGTAGCCATACCACATCAAAACATTTGCGGAGGGGTTCATCATTGATTGCAAACCGTTTGGTTATTTCTCAAATCTTACTCGGCAAAAGTGGGGCTTGACTTTTTATTCAAATACACTCAAATATACTCAAATACACAAAAGTATACTCAAATACAAAGATCATTCATTCACATAACCTCATTCTGTGTGGAAAACAAGAGGCCCATGGGGCCTGTATCGCTCACCTGGTTGGATTTGACCAAATGTCAAAATAATGTTCATGTTCAATTCCTTTTGTTTGTTAACCTCAAACAATGCTATATATGGTTATAGCGTGGGGATCCCAACTGCTTTAAAGAAATAATGAAGTCCAGACTCTCTGAGTTTACAACATGCATTTATAACTTGATGACTAGTAGCGATTTAAAGGAATTACCTCTATTTTCCATGTGGGGCCCTGCCCCTTTGGCCCCTCGGGGGTCAGAGTCACCATTTATGCAAATCTGTTCCCCTTCCCCAAAGGATGTTTCTCATCAAATTGGGTTCAAATCCATTCATAACTTTATGACAAGTAGAGATTTAAAGGAATTACCTCTATTTCACATATGGGGCCCCGCCTCTTTGGCCCCTCGGGGGTCAGAGTCACAATTTATGCAAAATCTGTTCCCCTTCACATAAGAATGTTTCTGACCAATTTGGGTTTAAATCCATTCATAACTTTATGACTAGTAGCGATTTGAAGGAATTACCTCTTATTTCCCCATTAGGCTCCGCCCCTTTGGCCCCTTGGGGGTCAAAGTCACCATTTAAGCAAAATCTGTTCCCCTTTCCCCAAGAATGCTTCTGACTAAATTGGGTTTAAATCCATTCATAACTTTATGACAAGTAGCGATTTAAAGGAATTGCCTCAATTTCCCCTATTCGGCCCCGCCCCTCAGGCCCCTTGGGGGTCAGAGTCACAATTTATGCAAAATCTGTTCCCCTTCCCCCAGGAATGTTTCTGACCAAATTGGGTTGAAATCCATTCATAACTTTATGACTAGTAGCGATTTGAATGAATTACCTCTATTTCCCCATTAGGCCCTGCCCCTTTGGTCCCTTGGGGGTCAGAGTAACCATTTATGCAAAATCTGTTCCCCTTCCCTGAAGGATGTTTCTGACCAAATTGGGTTCAAATCCATTCATAACTTTATGACTAGTAGCGATTTAAAGGAATTGCCTCAATTTCCCCTATTCGGCCCCGCCCCTCAGGCCCCTTGGGGGTCAGAGTCACAATTTATGCAAAATCTGTTCCCCTTCCCCCAAGAATACTTCTGACCAAATTGGGTTCAAATCCATTCATAACTTTATGACTAGTAGCGATTTGAAGGAATTACCTCTATTTCCCCATTAGGCCCCGCCCCTTTCGCCCCTTGGGGGTCAAAGTCACCATTTAAGCAAAATCTGTTCCCCTTTCCCCAAGAATGCTTCTGACTAAATTGGGTTTAAATCCATTCATAACTTTATGACAAGTAGCGATTTAAAGGAATTGCCTCAATTTCCCCTATTCGGCCCCGCCCCTCAGGCCCCTTGGGGGTCAGAGTCACAATTTATGCAAAATCTGTTCCCCTTCCCCCAGGAATGTTTCTGACCAAATTGGGTTGAAATCCATTCATAACTTTATGACTAGTAGCGATTTGAATGAATTACCTCTATTTCCCCATTAGGCCCTGCCCCTTTGGCCCCTTGGGGGTCAGAGTAACCATTTATGCAAAATCTGTTCCCCTTCCCTGAAGGATGTTTCTGACCAAATTGGGTTCAAATCCATTCATAACTTTATGACTAGTAGCGATTTAAAGGAATTGCCTCAATTTCCCCTATTCGGCCCCGCCCCTCAGGCCCCTTGGGGGTCAGAGTCACAATTTATGCAAAATCTGTTCCCCTTCCCCCAAGAATACTTCTGACCAAATTGGGTTCAAATCCATTAATAACTTTATGACTAGTAGCGATTTGAAGGAATTACCTCTATTTCCCCATTAGGCCCCGCCCCTCAGGCCCCTTGGGGGTCAGAGTCACCATTTATGCAAAATCCGTTCCCCTTCCCCCAAGAATGTTTTTGACCAAATTGGGTTCAAATCCATTCATAATTTTATGACAAGTAGTGATTTAAAGGAATTGCCTAAATTTCCCCTATTGGGCCCCGCCCCTCAGGCCCCTTGGGGGTCAGAGTCACCATTTATGCAAAATCTGATCCCCTTCTGCCAAGGATGTTTCTGACCAAATTTGGTCAAAATCCAATAAGAACTTTTTGACTAGTAGCGATTTGAAGCAAATGTTGACGGACGACGGATTTTTTTTCAGTTGAGGAAATATCAGAATTGTTTGTCAAATTATAGTCATGTTCACTTTCAGCGTTGATCAGAAATTGTCATAAATTACTGGAAAAGTTTTTATCAGTGCTCGTCTAACTGTCACTCATACCGGAAATGTAACAATTTCCATACTAGTGGCTGTGTGTATTGATGTATTGTGAATGGAAACTTTGCTTAATTAATAGTAAACACAATGCTGACAATAATTCTAACAATTTCTTAACAATTAATGAATACTGTATCATTTCAAATATTGCATATGCCAATTTCAGATGTATGAATTGTCTGGAATTTTAATGACAAATGTTGATTGTTATGAAATTAATACAACACTTTTTTAGAATGTTACTACATATATATGCTGCAGTCTGTGGTCTGTGAATTTTACATTTTAATCTTCACAATTACTGGGACAATTCTGGACAAACTCGACAGGAAATATCACTTGACCAATTAACAGGAAATTCAATCGATAAACTCAGTTTACAAAAATACAAACTGACATCAATAATCAAGGTCATTAGGTCAAATGTTGTATATTTTCACTGATGAATGTTTTGTTATGACAACATGACAAAGTTAGTAAGAATTTAAAAAGAAGTCAAATGACAAAAGATCAAGAAGGTCACTCACTGGGTCAGAGGTCAAGGTAATTTGTATCCAAAGTCAAGGACAATGAAGAACTTTAATTCATATTGATCCTGGCTGTTTGTGAGGAGGTAGCTAAGGTTTAGATAAATCAACTTAAAGCTACACAAACATAACATATGAGTGTTATGGTATACTGTATTTACATTTCCTCACAAATATAACATATGAGTATTATGGTATACTGTATTTACATTTCCACATAAACATTACATATGAGTGTTATATGGTATACTGTATTTACATTTCCACATAAACATAACATATGAGTGTTATGGTATACAGTATTTACATTTCTATTATCAGAGAAAACATAATACTGTTTTTGCTGTTTTTGTAGTCAAAATGTCAAAGAGAGGTTTTGACAGTGATACAAGATAATGAGATTTGGATCCAGAAAGTGAAATCTTATAGTTAAAGAAAGGTTTTGACTGTAATACATGATAATGAGTGACAGATTTCAAGCTGCACAATTATTTGTGATATAACTTAAATGAAATCAACATGACAGTATGAGTGCAGCAAGAAATTACCGTTACTACAGACTGGATCAGGCTATAAGATTTATGAATATTAATAAAACTGTCCAAAACAATAGAAATCCAGCAGCAGTATCAAAGTTTTTATAAAGTAGATTTATCTCATGGAAATTGCATAAATAATTATAAACTTTCTCTTGGTCTCTTGTATTTATTTTTCTTTTACTATTTCATCTGTTAATCTAATACATTTTGGAATAGGAAAAACTAAGTATATAATGATAGCTATAGGTAGTGATGGGATGATGATCCCCCTATACAATGTATACCCACTACACAATGTATACCCCCTATACAATGTAGACCCCCTATACAATGTAGACCCCCCAATACAATGTAGACCTCCTATACAATGTAGACCCCCTATACAATGTATACCCCCCTATACAATGTAGACCCCCTACACAATGTATACCCCCCTATACAATGTAGACTCCTATACAATGTAGACCCCCTATACAATGTATACCCACTACACAATGTATACCCCCCTATACAATGTAGACCCCCTTTACAATGTATACCCACTACACAATGTATACCCCCCTATACAATGTAGACCCCCCTGTACAATGTAGACCCCCTATACAATGTAGACCCTCTTTACAATGTAGACCCTCTATACAATGTAGACCTCTATACAATGTAGACCCCCTTGTACAATGTAGACCCCTATACAATGTAGACCCCTATACAATGTAGACCCCCTATACAATGTAGACCCCCTATACAATGTAGACCCCTATACAATGTAGACCCCTATACAATGTAGACCCCTATACAATGTAGACCCCCTATACAATGTAGACCCCTATACAATGTAGACCCCCTATACAATGTAGACCCCTATACAATGTAGACCCCTATACAATGTAGACCCCTATACAATGTAGACCCCCTATACAATGTAGACCCCCTATACAATGTAGACCCCTATACAATGTAGACCCCCTATACAATGTAGACCCCTATACAATGTAGACCCCCTATACAATGTAGACCCCTATACAATGTAGACCCCCTATACAATGTAGACCCCCTATACAATGTAGACCCCCTATACAATGTAGACCCCCTATACAATGTAGACCCCTATACAATGTAGACCCCCTATACAATGTAGACCCCTATACAATGTAGACCCCCCTATACAATGTAGACCCCCTATACAATGTAGACCCCCATATACAATGTAGACCCCCCCTATACAATGTCGACCCCCCTATACAATGTAGACCCCCCTCATACAATATAGACCCTCATATACAATGTAGACCCCCCTATACAATGTAGACCATCATATACAATGTAGACCTTCCCTATACAATGTAGACCCCTTTAAAATGTAGACCCTCCCTATACAATGTAGACCCCCCTATTTAATGCCAGATGACATCACATTATTGTAATGGTGGTGAACACATATTGCCATCATTAATGACACTAGTACCAGATAACATCGAATTAATGACACTAGTATCAGATGACATCACATTATTGTAATGGTGGTGAACACAAATTGCCATCATTAATGACACTAGTGCCAGATGACATCACATTAATGACACTAGTACCAGATGACATCACATTAATGACACTAGTACCAGATGACATCACATTAATGACACTAGTACCAGATGACATTACATCATTGTAATGGTGGTGAACACATAGTGCCATCATTAATGACACTAGTGTCAGATGACATCACATTAATGACACTAGTACCAGATGACATCACATTAATGACACTAGTGACAGATGACATCACATTAATGACACTAGTACCAGATGACATCACATTAATGACACTAGTACCAGATGACATCACATTAATGACACTAGTACCAGATGACATCACATTAATGACACTAGTACCAGATGACATCACATTAATGACACTAGTACCAGATGACATCACATTAATGACACTAGTACCAGATGACATCACATTAATGACACTAGTACCAGATGACATCACATTAATGACACTAGTGACAGATGACATCACATTAATGACACTAGTGACAGATGACATCACATTAATGACACTAGTGACAGATGACATCACATTAATGACACTAGTACCAGATGACATCACATTAATGACACTAGTACCAGATGACATCACATCATTGTAATGGTGGTGAACACATATTGCCATCATTAATGACACTAGTATCAAATGACATCACATTAATGACACTAGTACCAGATGACATCACATCATTGTAATGGTGGTGAACACATAGCCATCATTAATGACACTAGTACCATATGACATCACATTAATAACACTAGTGTCAGATGACATCACATTAATGACACTAGTACCAGATGACATCACATTAATGACACTAGTGCCAGATGACATCACATGATTGTAATGGTGGTGAACACATATTGCCATCATTAATGACACTAGTATCAGATGACATCACATTAATGACACTAGTACCAGATGACATCACATTAATGACACTAGTACCAGATGACATCACATTAATGACACTAGTACCAGATGACATCACATTAATGACACTAGTACCAGATGACATCACATTATTGTAATGGTGGTGAACACATAGTAAGTGCCATCATTAATGACACTAGTACCAGATGACATCACATTAATGACACTAGTACCAGATGACATCACATTAATGACACTAGTACCAGATGACATCACATTAATGACACTAGTACCAGATGACATCACATTAATGACACTAGTACCAGATGACATCACATTAATGACACTAGTACCAGATGACATCACATTATTGTAATGGTGGTGAACACATAGTAAGTGCCATCATTAATGACACTAGTGTCAGATGACATCACATTAATGACACTAGTACCAGATGACATCACATTAATGACACTAGTACCAGATGACATCACATCATTGTAATGGTGGTGAACACATAGTAAGTGCCATCATTAATGACACTAGTACCAGATGACATCACATTAATGACACTAGTACCAGATGACATCACATCATTGTAATGGTGGTGAACACATATTGCCATCATTAATGACACTAGTATCAAATGACATCACATTAATGACACTAGTGTCAGATGACATCACATTAATGACACTAGTACCAGATGACATCACATTAATGACACTAGTACCAGATGACATCACATTAATGACACTAGTACCAGATGACATCACATTATTGTAATGGTGGTGAACACATAGTAAGTGCCATCATCAATGACACTAGTGTCAGATGACATCACATTAATGACACTAGTACCAGATGACATCACATTAATGACACTAGTACCAGATGACATCACATTAATGACACTAGTACCAGATGACATCACATTATTGTAATGGTGGTGAACACATAGTAAGTGCCATCATTAATGACACTAGTACCAGATGACATCACATTAATGACACTAGTACCAGATGACATCACATCATTGTAATGGTGGTGAACACATATTGCCATCATTAATGACACTAGTATCAAATGACATCACATTAATGACACTAGTACCAGATGACATCACATCATTGTAATGGTGGTGAACACATAGCCATCATTAATGACACTAGTACCAGATGACATCACATTAATGACACTAGTACCAGATGACATCACATTAATGACACTAGTACCAGATGACATCACATTATTGTAATGGTGGTGAACACATAGTAAGTGCCATCATTAATGACACTAGTGTCAGATGACATCACATTAATGACACTAGTACCAGATGACATCACATTAATGACACTAGTACCAGATGACATCACATTAATGACACTAGTACCAGATGACATCACATTAATGACACTAGTACCAGATGACATCACATTATTGTAATGGTGGTGAACACATAGTAAGTGCCATCATTAATGACACTAGTGTCAGATGACATCACATTAATGACACTAGTACCAGATGACATCACATTAATGACACTAGTACCAGATGACATCACATCATTGTAATGGTGGTGAACACATAGTAAGTGCCATCATTAATGACACTAGTACCAGATGACATCACATTAATGACACTAGTAACAGATGACATCACATCATTGTAATGGTGGTGAACACATATTGCCATCATTAATGACACTAGTATCAGATGACATCACATTAATGACACTAGTATCAGATGACATCACATTAATGACACTAGTACCAGATGACATCACATTAATGACACTAGTACCAGATGACATCACATTAATGACACTAGTACCAGATGACATCACATTATTGTAATGGTGGTGAACACATAGTAAGTGCCATCATTAATGACACTAGTGCTAGATGACATCACATTAATGACACTAGTACCAGATGACATCACATTAATGACACTAGTACCAGATGACATCACATTAATGACACTAGTACCAGATGACATCACATTATTGTAATGGTGGTGAACACATAGTAAGTGCCATCATTAATGACACTAGTACCAGATGACATCACATTAATGACACTAGTACCAGATGACATCACATCATTGTAATGGTGGTGAACACATATTGCCATCATTAATGACACTAGTGTCAGATGACATCACATTAATGACACTAGTACCAGATGACATCACATCATTGTAATGGTGGTGAACACATAGCCATCATTAATGACACTAGTACCATATGACATCACATTAATAACACTAGTGCCAGATGACATCACATTAATGACACTAGTACCAGATGACATCACATTAATGACACTAGTACCAGATGACATCACATTAATGACACTAGTACCAGATGACATCACATTATTGTAATGGTGGTGAACACATAGTAAGTGCCATCATTAATGACACTAGTGCTAGATGACATCACATTAATGACACTAGTACCAGATGACATCACATTAATGACACTAGTACCAGATGACATCACATTAATGACACTAGTACCAGATGACATCACATTATTGTAATGGTGGTGAACACATAGTAAGTGCCATCATTAATGACACTAGTGTCAGATGACATCACATTAATGACACTAGTAGCAGATGACATCACATTAATGACACTAGTATCAGATGACATCACATCATTGTAATGGTGGTGAACACATAGTAAGTGCCATCATTAATGACACTAGTACCAGATGACATCACATTAATGACACTAGTAACAGATGACATCACATGATTGTAATGGTGGTGAACACATATTGCCATCATTAATGACACTAGTATCAGATAACATTACATTAATGACACTAGTATCAGATGACATCACATTAATGACACTAGTACCAGATGACATCACATTAATGACACTAGTACCAGATGACATCACATTAATGACACTAGTATCAGATGACATCACATTATTGTAATGGTGGTGAACACATAGTAAGTGCCATCATTAATGACACTAGTACCAGATGACATCACATTAATGACACTAGTACCAGATGACATCACATCATTGTAATGGTTGTGAACACATATTGCCATCATTAATGACACTAGTGTCAGATGACATCACATTAATGACACTAGTACCAGATGACATCACATCATTGTAATGGTGGTGAACACATAGCCATCATTAATGACACCAGTACCATATGACATCACATTAATAACACTAGTGTCAGATGACATCACATTAATGACACTAGTACCAGATGACATCACATTAATGACACTAGTAACAGATGACATCACATGATTGTAATGGTGGTGAACACATATTGCCATCATTAATGACACTAGTATCAGATGACATTACATTAATGACACTAGTACCAGATGACATCACATTAATGACACTAGTACCAGATGACATCACATTAATGACACTAGTACCAGATGACATCACATTAATGACACTAGTACCAGATGACATCACATTATTGTAATGGTGGTGAACACATAGTAAGTGCCATCATTAATGACACTAGTGCCAGATGACATCACATTAATGACACTAGTACCAGATGACATCACATTAATGACACTAGTACCAGATGACATCACATTAATGACACTAGTACCAGATGACATCACATTAATGACACTAGTACCAGATGACATCACATTAATGACACTAGTACCAGATGACATCACATTATTGTAATGGTGGTGAACACATAGTGCCATCATCAATGACACTAGTGTCAGATGACATCACATTAATGACACTAGTACCAGATGACATCACATTAATGACACTAGTACCAGATGACATCACATCATTGTAATGGTGGTGAACACATAGTAAGTGCCATCATTAATGACACTAGTACCAGATGACATCACATTAATGACACTAGTAACAGATGACATCACATGATTGTAATGGTGGTGAACACATATTGCCATCATTAATGACACTAGTATCAAATGACATCACATTAATGACACTAGTGTCAGATGACATCACATTAATGACACTAGTACCAGATGACATCACATTAATGACACTAGTACCAGATGACATCACATTAATGACACTAGTACCAGATGACATCACATTATTGTAATGGTGGTGAACACATAGTAAGTGCCATCATTAATGACACTAGTGCTAGATGACATCACATTAATGACACTAGTACCAGATGACATCACATTAATGACACTAGTACCAGATGACATCACATTAATGACACTAGTACCAGATGACATCACATTATTGTAATGGTGGTGAACACATAGTAAGTGCCATCATTAATGACACTAGTACCAGATGACATCACATTAATGACACTAGTACCAGATGACATCACATCATTGTAATGGTGGTGAACACATATTGCCATCATTAATGACACTAGTATCAAATGACATCACATTAATGACACTAGTGCCAGATGACATCACATCATTGTAATGGTGGTGAACACATAGCCATCATTAATGACACTAGTACCAGATGACATCACATTAATGACACTAGTACCAGATGACATCACATTAATGACACTAGTACCAGATGACATCACATTATTGTAATGGTGGTGAACACATAGTAAGTGCCATCATTAATGACACTAGTGTCAGATGACATCACATTAATGACACTAGTACCAGATGACATCACATTAATGACACTAGTACCAGATGACATCACATTAATGACACTAGTACCAGATGACATCACATTAATGACACTAGTACCAGATGACATCACATTATTGTAATGGTGGTGAACACATAGTAAGTGCCATCATTAATGACACTAGTGTCAGATGACATCACATTAATGACACTAGTACCAGATGACATCACATTAATGACACTAGTACCAGATGACATCACATCATTGTAATGGTGGTGAACACATAGTAAGTGCCATCATTAATGACACTAGTACCAGATGACATCACATTAATGACACTAGTAACAGATGACATCACATGATTGTAATGGTGGTGAACACATATTGCCATCATTAATGACACTAGTATCAGATAACATTACATTAATGACACTAGTATCAGATGACATCACATTAATGACACTAGTACCAGATGACATCACATTAATGACACTAGTACCAGATGACATCACATTAATGACACTAGTACCAGATGACATCACATTATTGTAATGGTGGTGAACACATAGTAAGTGCCATCATTAATGACACTAGTGCTAGATGACATCACATTAATGACACTAGTACCAGATGACATCACATTAATGACACTAGTACCAGATGACATCACATTAATGACACTAGTACCAGATGACATCACATTATTGTAATGGTGGTGAACACATAGTAAGTGCCATCATTAATGACACTAGTACCAGATGACATCACATTAATGACACTAGTACCAGATGACATCACATCATTGTAATGGTGGTGAACACATATTGCCATCATTAATGACACTAGTGTCAGATGACATCACATTAATGACACTAGTACCAGATGACATCACATCATTGTAATGGTGGTGAACACATAGCCATCATTAATGACACTAGTACCATATGACATCACATTAATAACACTAGTGCCAGATGACATCACATTAATGACACTAGTACCAGATGACATCACATTAATGACACTAGTACCAGATGACATCACATTATTGTAATGGTGGTGAACACATAGTAAGTGCCATCATTAATGACACTAGTGCCAGATGACATCACATTAATGACACTAGTACCAGATGACATCACATTAATGACACTAGTACCAGATGACATCACATTAATGACACTAGTATCAGATGACATCACATCATTGTAATGGTGGTGAACACATATTGTCATCATTAATGACACTAGTACCAGATGACATCACATTAATGACACTAGTACCAGATGACATCACATTAATGACACTAGTACCAGATGACATCACATTATTGTAATGGTGGTGAACACATAGTAAGTGCCATCATTAATGACACTAGTATCAGATGACATCACATTAATGACACTAGTATCAGATGACATCACATTATTGTAATGGTGGTGAACACATAGTAAGTGCCATCATTAATGACACTAGTACCAGATGACATCACATTAATGACACTAGTACCAGATGACATCACATTAATGACACTAGTACCAGATGACATCACATTAATGACACTAGTACCAGATGACATCACATTTATGACACTAGTACCAGATGACATCACATTAATGACACTAGTATCAGATGACATCACATCATTGTAATGGTGGTGAACACATATTGCCATCATTAATGACACTAGTGTCAGATGACATCACATTAATGACACTAGTACCAGATGACATCACATTAATGACACTAGTACCAGATGACATCACATTAATGACACTAGTACAAGATGACATCACATTATTGTAATAGTGGTGAACGCATAGTAAGTGCCATCATTAATGACACTAGTGTCAGATGACATCACATTAATGACACTAGTACCAGATGACATCACATTATTGTAATGGTGGTGAACACATAGTAAGTGCCATCATTAATGACACTAGTACCAGATGACATCACATTAATGACACTAGTACCAGATGACATCACATTATTGTAATGGTGGTGAACACATATTGCCATCATTAATGACACTAGTGTCAGATGACATCACATTAATGACACTAGTATCAGATGACATCACATTAATGACACTAGTACCAGATGACATCACATTAATGACACTAGTACCAGATGACATCACATTATTGTAATGGTGGTGAACACATAGTAAGTGCCATCATTAATGACACTAGTGCTAGATGACATCACATTAATGACACTAGTACCAGATGACATCACATTAATGACACTAGTACCAGATGACATCACATTATTGTAATGGTGGTGAACACATAGTAAGTGCCATCATTAATGACACTAGTATCAGATGACATCACATTAATGACACTAGTATCAGATGACATCACATTATTGTAATGGTGGTGAACACATAGTAAGTGCCATCATTAATGACACTAGTACCAGATGACATCACATTAATGACACTAGTACCAGATGACATCACATTAATGACACTAGTACCAGATGACATCACATCAATGACACTTGTACCTGATGACATCACATCATTGTAATGGTGGTGAACACATAGCCATCATTAATGACACTAGTACCAGATGACATCACATTAATGACACTAGTACCAGATGACATCACATTAATGACACTAGTACCAGATGACATCACATTAATGACACTAGTACCAGATGACATCACATTATTGTAATGGTGGTGAACACATATTGCCATCATTAATGACACTAGTGTCAGATGACATCACATTAATGACACTAGTACCAGATGACATCACATTATTGTAATGGTGGTGAACACATAGTAAGTGCCATCATTAATGACACTAGTACCAGATGACATCACATTAATGACACTAGTACCAGATGACATCACATTAATGACACTAGTTCCAGATGACATCACATCATTGTAATGGTGGTGAACACATAGTAAGTGCCATCATTAATGACACTAGTGTCAGATGACATCACATTAATGACACTTGTACCAGATGACATCACATGATTGTAATGGTGGTGAACACATAGTAAGTGCCATCATTAATGACACTAGTACCAGATGACATCACATTAATGACACTAGTACCAGACGACATCACATTAATGACACTAGTGCCAGATGACATCACATTATTGTAATGGTGGTGGACACATAGTAAGTGCCATCATTAATGACACTAATGACAGATGACATCACATTAATGACACTAGTGCCAGATGACATCACATTATTGTAATGGTGGTGGACACATAGTAAGTGCCATCATTAATGACACTAGTACCAGATGACATCACATTAATGACACTAGTACCAGATGACATCACATTAATGACACTAGTACCAGATGACATCACATTAATGACACTAGTACCAGATGACATCACATTACTGTAATGGTGAGATATGTAACCAAAAGTGATGATGTGACCTTTTCGAGAGTCATGACCTTTTCAGAATAAAAGAGGTAAATTGTACGTGTCTTTGCTTTGATAGGGAACAATAGATGATTAATGGTATCACTAGTAATACCAGATGGCAGAGTATAATTACTCCTGTTTTCTATACTAAATATCTTTTTAAAATATGAGGTTGTGATCATTTTAAGTGTTGAACGGAAAAAAAGTGTACATATATATGAATGGGTTTTAATAAAAAATCACTGATATTTCAGGATTTTCTTATCTATTCGTGACTTTAGTATATTTTATGATATTGTAGAGACACATAATTAATCTAAATAGCAGTCAATTTTTCAAGATCCGGATTTCTTTTTTCCAGCTAATTATTTTAAGCTCTTCCAATGCGATACTGTGAATTGTTTATTTTCAAAAATCATTTTAAGATACTTTCAGGTAAAATGAACAAATGTCATTTTAAATATGACCACACTAAATATGTTCAAGAATACTATAATGTGTCCATTCTCTACAGACAATAACCATTTCAGGTCCATTCCATTTCATTTCAGTAATTCAACTCTGTTAAAAAAACAGGAGAAATAATCTCGAGAATTTAAAAAAAAAATGTGTACACTTCGAATTCCATGTCAAATAAACCATTCATATTTCATGTATGACTCAATTGTATACTAGACACCTATACTAAATTAAAGGAGTGTCACAGAAAGAATGAAGTGTAGTGAGGGTCGATAACTCTGTTTGAGCACGAAAGACGGATAGAAATAAATAAATTCCCTTCATTTATCATTAGTACCTTCACTTGCACTTAATTTCCTCACTTTCACTTCATTTTCTCTACGTTTAAAAATTCATACTGGTGCGAGGATATTGAAAGTTTTTGGGTTAGCAGTGTACCAGGTAATAATTCTCACACATTCTAGTGTTTTCTGGAATATGATACTTTAATTGATTATGAGACATCAATTGGTATCTATCCAAGCATAAGTTCAGGGCCTCTTGTGTGTTGTTCAATGAGGTAGTCACCAACTACTACAAGGAGACCAAGCCTCAAAATGATCCCGACTGAACCATAAACATGTGGTAATAAATCAAGCAAACAAACAGTTGAAGCTATTATGCCAAATACAGTAAAAACTTTGTCTCTACTAACACAACTGACTCTTAAAAAAATCTTGTATGCTTTTTTCCCCCAAAAAATTCAGTGTTTTGGGTGATGGAAATATTTGATAAGAATGTTTAGTCTATTCCCGTTTAAACATCAATCCTGCATGACCATTAATACAAGGTAAGTGTAAAGCGATTACACTTGATATTTGGGGAAATATTCTCTGTTATGATCAAATGAGAGAGATTAAATTGATAAATATCTTCTTAATCTAAATGACAACCCAGGGAGAATACAGTGTAGGTTGCCAGTGCTGGAACAATCTTAAACAAGAGGCCCACAGGGCCTGCATCGCTCACCTGGATATTTCAGCACAATGGCAAAATACTGTCATCATATACTACAATTATCTCCTACTTCTTTTGCAGCATCTACCAACAATGGTTTAAACTAAATGTGGACAAAAATCCAGTTATTCTTCAAGAAGAAGAAAGATTTAAGTGTTGAGGGGTTTTTTCCCCAATATTTCCCCCTTTTGGGCCCCATCTTTCCAGCCCCAAGGAAACCAAATCCTCTGCTTATACAGCATACAGTCCCCTTTTTTTCCAATTATGCTCCAGACCAAATTTCATCAAAATCCATTAAGTTGTTCTAGACTGATAGGAATTTGTTTAAAGGATTTACCTAAATTTCCCCTATTGGGTCCCACCCCTCAGGCTCCTAGGAGACAAGACCCACCATTTATACAAAATTGCTTCCCCTTCACCCAAGGATGCTTCAGACCAAATATTGATCAAATCGATATCCCTTCAATCCTATAGAAGAAGGATTTGAAAGAATTTGCCATTTCACCATAATGGTATTTTGACCCCAGGGTCACTTTACCATGGGGGTCAAAATACTATACTACACCGGGCAAGATGGAGATGTAAACAAAGACATAATATTAATTCTAAATTACATTTCAATTGATTCAGTTTTTAATCTATGTTATTTTCACCTGGAAAATAGTATATGCAAATAAGCAGAATCCTCTGTATATCTTAACTCGTTATGTTTCAAATTTGCATGTAGTGAGAGGCTAGAAGTTATGCAATATATCACTCCTGTTTATTACATGGTATACATATACACCAAACTCGGACAATCCATAAAACTTCAGGAAGCAAAGTTTCCCTGATGTTAAAAATAAGTGTAACCCGTGTTCATGTTCTATACACATGTGGAGTAGTTAGTAGGACAGGTATAGTACCCGTGAGTAGTAGTCGTCTTTAATTTATGTCACGTGTTATATGTACTGTCCATGTTATGTATGCATATAATTATGCGACATGACCTTCCCCAATTAACGCTGCCACCGCTTGTTCTATCACTCTAGATCGGGCCATGCTCGCGAGAGCACGTTCATATATAGCTCTCTATAATTCATACATATATAGATCTAGAGTCACAGATTTCCTATACCCCTGCAACGGGAACTGGATACCGCCGGTGGGAGGCCTGGTAAGTCGTATGTATGTGTGTTGTGTGTTACATATCGGGATTTCATTTATCCAGACACATTAAAACTATAATATATGGATAGATAATAGCTTCATCAATAATATGATCAAAAAATGATGAAAAAATATCAATATTTCACAGAGTTATAGCTACGTGAAATTAGCGATCTCGCAACCTCGCGCTCGGTATGAGCCGTAATCTTGTTATTTGCAATTATACGACCGCCCGGGCTTTTATTTATATCCAGACACTATTAAAACTATAATATATAGATAGATAATAGCTTTATCAATAATATGGTAAAAAATTGTGAAAAAAATTCAATATTTCACAGAGTTATAGCTACGATCTCGCAACCTAGCGCTCTGGATTAGCCATAATCTTTTTATTTGACATATATATTGTGTCTTAGAAAAATGTCTTGTTTGACGTGTTAGTTAGCAGAGAAATCGGTTGTTATTTGCGAACATAATTTATGAATTGTTGTTTTAAAGCAATAATTGTCACCAGCCGGCATAATGTAAAGAGGCGACACCTTGTCTGGGTGGTATGTTTTTGTAATTGGGAAATATACATGCATCATTTATAACACGTGACATTTCGTGCCTCGAAAACGATTGGGCAAGTGTATCACGTGGTAATTATGCATAACAGTAGAATTCAGCGGACTTACTATCCAATTGATCATCAATTAGCTACTGGCCATCACCATTGACAGCATCTTTACTCAAACGAAGATTCACTGTCAATACCTACTCCAGGATAGCCGTTATCACAAAACTTCTTACCTCTAAGATCGCTCTGATATATATATATATATTTTTGCCTGTTCCAAACATTATCATTCGAACTTGAATCAGTTTTCTGTAATTTATATTATATACATTTCACTGTTAAGAAACTCAAGCTTAAGAAGCTCTTAAGCTAAGATTTTTTTTTTGTGATTTGGAAGGATGTCAAGGTATATACATTTAACTTCATTTTACATCACACCTTTTAGTCAACAATAGATATCTATATATAAAAAATAACAAAAAACTTCTTCGGGCGGACTACCTTTGTTTGAAACATGATGTCAATGGTTTTAATCAGAGTTAGGCTTTTTTTAAGAAAAAATGAAATTTGTATTAATGCATATATTTGCATTCAAAATATTGTGGACATGATATAGGTATTATGACTGTCATCGCTTTGCATAAATCGTCTGGTGACTCAATATTAAGTGGTATACATATATATGTGATATATACATGTAACAGATCTGTATATTAAATTGTTATATAGAATATAGAAAGTATATTGAAAGTTGTGTGTGTATGCTAGTTTGTGTGCAATCATAAAATGTACCATTTTCCTTTAATTCATCGACATACCTTGATCTCTCCCACCTTCACTGTCCTTCTTTCTGCTTTTCTCATTAAATAATATTGTAAATACGTATCAATATTTAAGTCATCTTTATATATGTGTAATAATATTATTAGGAAATGGCGTCTATAATGTTCATGTAAGTTGTGCCAAATCCATTTGCTTTTAATGGCAACTAGATATGTTTAATCTAAATTAAACAGGTGTATATAGAATACCTTTTTTTTTTTTTTTTTAAATAATATCAACGATACTTCCTTTGTTCTTTGTTTGCACAAGATTCTTATATTGAATAATAAGTTACATTGATATATGTAAGGAATAATTCGTTTTTTTATTTTTTATTTTTTTTTTTGGGGGGGGGGGGGGGGGGGGGGGGTTGTTTATTGTGGTGTTGTAAATGCTATTTTCAGATATTTTAAATTTTAAATGACGCAAGTTTTTTCAGTTTAAGTCGAAACAACCAATAGCGTACGGGATTTAGCGCGATGTGACCAAAAATATGATACATGATGTACCTGAGAATGTAACTGAAAATTTTGGAATGTTTACAATAAGAAAACCATCCTTGTGCATTTCTGACACATAGACTTATTTTTCATATAAATACACAAACACACGAAGAGTATAACACACATATGATAACTCAGTCCGAAGAACAACTCATCGCAACTTCCAAAATTGTTTTGACGTATATTGATGATAAACATTTTTTGTTTGTTTTTGTTTTTAAGTTTCGGAAGTTCTACAAATTAATTCAAGACGTTGATTCAGAAAGAAATACATGTATATATCACATATATATGTATACCACTTAATATTGAGTCACCAGACGATTTATGCAAAGCGATGACAGTCATAATACCTATATCATGTCCACAATATTTTGAATGCAAAATATATGCATTAATACAAATTTCATTTTTTCTTAAAAAAAAAGCCCTAACTCTGATTAAAACCATTGACATCATGTTTCAAACAAAGGTAGTCCGCCCGAAGAAGTTTTTTGTTATTTTTTATATATAGATATCTATTGTTGACTAAAAGGTGTGATGTAAAATGAAGTTAAATGTATATACCTTGACATCCTTCCAAATCACAAAAAAAAATCTTAGCTTAAGAGCTTCTTAAGCTTGAGTTTCTTAACAGTGAAATGTATATAATATAAATTACAGAAAACTGATTCAAGTTCGAATGATCATGTTTGGAACAGGCAAAAATATATATATATATCAGAGCGATCTTAGAGGTAAGAAGTTTTGTGATAACGTGCTATCCTGGAGTAGGTATTGACAGTGAATCTTCGTTTGAGTAAAGATGCTGTCCATGGTGATGGCCAGTAGCTAATTGATGATCAATTGGATAGTAAGTCCGCTGAATTCTACTGTTATGCATAATTACCACGTGATACACTTGCCCCAATCGTTTTCGAGGCACGAAATGTCACGTGTTATAAATGATGCATGTTATTTCCCATTACAAAAACATACCACCCAGACAAGGTGTCGCCTCTTTACATTATGCCGGCTGGTGACAATTATTGCTTTAAAACAACAATTCATATATTATGTTCGCAAATAACAACCGATTTCTCTGCTAACTAACACGTCAAACAAGACATTTTTCTAAGACACATATATATGTCAATAAAAAATTATGGCTAATCCGAGCGCTAGGTTGCGAGATCGTAGCTATAACTCTGTGAATATTGAATTTTTTTCACAATTTTTTACCATTATTGATAAAGCTATTATCTATCCATATATTATATTTTAATAGTGTCTGGATATAAATAAAAGCCCGGCGGTCGTATAATTGCAATAACAAGATTACGGCTCATACCGAGCGCGAGGTTGCGAGATCGCTAATTTCACGTAGCTATAACTCTGTGAAATATTGATATTTTTCATCATTTTTTGATCATATTATGATGAAGCATTATCTTCCATATATTATAGTTTTAATTGTGTCTGGATAAAATGAAATCCCGGCGGTCTATAATTGCAAATAACAAGATTATGGCTCATCCGAGCGCTAGGTTGCGAGATTGCTAATTTCACATAAGTATAACTCTGTCAAATTTTATATTTTTCACCATTTTTTTTATCATTTTGATTTAACTACCCTCACCCCTATATCAAGTTTTTTATGTGTCTCGATATAAAAAAAGCCCGGGCGGTCGTAAAAATTTCAAAAAACAAAATTTTGGTCATCCCACGCGAGGGGTTCGGATCGACTATAAATCTGTAAAAATTGATTTTTTTACAATTTTGTATCAATTATTGTTAAAAACTATTATCCCATCCTATATTATATTTTTTAATTGTTCTGGATAAATTTTAAGCCCGGCGGGCGTATAATTTCAAAAAACAAATTATGGCTCATCCGAGCGCTAGGTTGCGAGTCGCATTTCACATGCTTCTCTTTCAAATATTAATTATTTTCCCCCCATTTTTTTCCATATTTGATTAAGCTCCACTATCCATACATATATTTTTTAAAAAGTATTTAGATAAATAAAGCCCGGGCGGCGTATAATTTCAAATACAAGATTACGGCTCATCCCGACGCTAGGTTGCGAGATCGCTAATTTCCATACTAAAACTCTGTCAAATTTTTTTTTTTTCACATTTTTTTTCCCTATTTTGATTAATACCATCTATCCATATATAATGGTTAAATAGTGTTTTTGATATAAATAAGGTCCCGGGGGCAATATATATTCCCCCGGGGAGTACCGGGGCACACCGGGGGTACCGGCGGTACCGGGGGCCCCCGGGCAGTACCGGGCAGACCGGGGTAATTGAGGAAAACCCCCTTGTCGGGGATTAGGAAAGGTGAAATGGTGGTTTTTGGTCGGGTCATACATACAGGGGGATTTTCAAAAAGACATTAAAATCACTGACACGAAGGGAGGGCAAAAAAAAGTGGGACCAATTTTCCAAAACACACTCAAAAAACATAAAACCGATCCACAAAAACGGAAACGGAAGTAAAGACTCATCAATGTGCCTGAACGCTAAAATTTCACAGGACCTTTGAAAACGAAAAATAATCATCAAAACTTTTATTTACTTGTTGCACCAATAAGAAATCAAAAAAAATCCATAAAAAATAAGGGGTAAAAAGCCCAAAAGTTGTATCGACTTGTGGGAAAAATAGCTGGACAGCAATAAAAAAAAAGTCAAAAACAAAGGGGGACCAACAAGCCCCTGTATTTACCCCCCCGCTTGCATATAGACTTGCTGACGAATAATTTGTACTCTAAATTGACCCTTAGCGAAACATGGGGGGCTCATTGTGACCACTAGTCAGTATGGTGGAAAGGGACGTAGTACGGGATATGTATCTCCCTGATTACAGAATGTTTGTAGGCCGGGGAAAATCCCGCATTTTCCTAGGGTCAGGAATAAAATTAAAATTGGTTAAAAAAAAGGGGCCCTTAAAAGAAAGGACCCTTCAGTTTCCTGGGCCCAAAATTTCATTTTTATCCAGACACAATTAAAACTATAATATATGGATAGATAATAGCTTCATCAATAATATGATCAAAAAATGATGAAAAAATATCAATATTTCACAGAGTTATAGCTACGTGAAATTAGCGATCTCGCAACCTCGCGCTCGGTATGAGCCGTAATCTTGTTATTTGCAATTATACGACCGCCCGGGCTTTTATTTATATCCAGACACTATTAAAACTATAATATATAGATAGATAATAGCTTTATCAATAATATGGTAAAAAATTGTGAAAAAAATTCAATATTTCACAGAGTTATAGCTACGATCTCGCAACCTAGCGCTCTGGATTAGCCATAATCTTTTTATTTGACATATATATTGTGTCTTAGAAAAATGTCTTGTTTGACGTGTTAGTTAGCAGAGAAATCGGTTGTTATTTGCGAACATAATATTATGAATTGTTGTTTTAAAGCAATAATTGTCACCAGCCGGCATAATGTAAAGAGGCGACACCTTGTCTGGGTGGTATGTTTTTTGTAATTGGGAAATATACATGCATCATTTATAACACGTGACATTTCGTGCCTCGAAAACGATTGGGCAAGTGTATCACGTGGTAATTATGCATAACAGTAGAATTCAGCGGACTTACTATCCAATTGATCATCAATTAGCTACTGGCCATCACCATTGACAGCATCTTTACTCAAACGAAGATTCACTGTCAATACCTACTCCAGGATAGCCGTTATCACAAAACTTCTTACCTCTAAGATCGCTCTGATATATATATATATATTTTTGCCTGTTCCAAACATTATCATTCGAACTTGAATCAGTTTTCTGTAATTTATATTATATACATTTCACTGTTAAGAAACTCAAGCTTAAGAAGCTCTTAAGCTAAGATTTTTTTTTTGTGATTTGGAAGGATGTCAAGGTATATACATTTAACTTCATTTTACATCACACCTTTTAGTCAACAATAGATATCTATATATAAAAAATAACAAAAAACTTCTTCGGGCGGACTACCTTTGTTTGAAACATGATGTCAATGGTTTTAATCAGAGTTAGGGCTTTTTTTTAAGAAAAAATGAAATTTGTATTAATGCATATATTTTGCATTCAAAATATTGTGGACATGATATAGGTATTATGACTGTCATCGCTTTGCATAAATCGTCTGGTGACTCAATATTAAGTGGTATACATATATATGTGATATATACATGTAACAGATCTGTATATTAAATTGTTATATAGAATATAGAAAGTATATTGAAAGTTGTGTGTGTATGCTAGTTTGTGTGCAATCATAAAATGTACCATTTTCCTTTAATTCATCGACATACCTTGATCTCTCCCACCTTCACTGTCCTTCTTTCTGCTTTTCTCATTAAATAATATTGTAAATACGTATCAATATTTAAGTCATCTTTATATATGTGTAATAATATTATTAGGAAATGGCGTCTATAATGTTCATGTAAGTTGTGCCAAATCCATTTGCTTTTAATGGCAACTAGATATGTTTAATCTAAATTAAACAGGTGTATATAGAATACCTTTTTTTTTTTTTTTTTTAAATAATATCAACGATACTTCCTTTGTTCTTTGTTTGCACAAGATTCTTATATTGAATAATAAGTTACATTGATATATGTAAGGAATAATTCGGTTTTTTTTTATTTTTTATTTTTTTTTTTGGGGGGGGGGGGGGGGGGGGGGTTGTTTATTGGTGTGTAAAATGCATATTTTCAGATATTTTAAATTTTAAATGACGCAAGTTTTTTCAGTTTAAGTCGAAACAACCAATAGCGTACGGGATTTAGCGCGATGTGACCAAAAATATGATACATGATGTACCTGAGAATGTAACTGAAAATTTTGGAATGTTTACAATAAGAAAACCATCCTTGTGCATTTCTGACACATAGACTTATTTTTCATATAAATACACAAACACACGAAGAGTATAACACACATATGATAACTCAGTCCGAAGAACAACTCATCGCAACTTCCAAAATTGTTTTGACGTATATTGATGATAAACATTTTTTGTTTGTTTTTGTTTTTAAGTTTCGGAAGTTCTACAAATTAATTCAAGACGTTGATTCAGAAAGAAATACATGTATATATCACATATATATGTATACCACTTAATATTGAGTCACCAGACGATTTATGCAAAGCGATGACAGTCATAATACCTATATCATGTCCACAATATTTTGAATGCAAAATATATGCATTAATACAAATTTCATTTTTTCTTAAAAAAAAAGCCCTAACTCTGATTAAAACCATTGACATCATGTTTCAAACAAAGGTAGTCCGCCCGAAGAAGTTTTTTGTTATTTTTTATATATAGATATCTATTGTTGACTAAAAGGTGTGATGTAAAATGAAGTTAAATGTATATACCTTGACATCCTTCCAAATCACAAAAAAAAATCTTAGCTTAAGAGCTTCTTAAGCTTGAGTTTCTTAACAGTGAAATGTATATAATATAAATTACAGAAAACTGATTCAAGTTCGAATGATAATGTTTGGAACAGGCAAAAATATATATATATATCAGAGCGATCTTAGAGGTAAGAAGTTTTGTGATAACGGCTATCCTGGAGTAGGTATTGACAGTGAATCTTCGTTTGAGTAAAGATGCTGTCAATGGTGATGGCCAGTAGCTAATTGATGATCAATTGGATAGTAAGTCCGCTGAATTCTACTGTTATGCATAATTACCACGTGATACACTTGCCCAATCGTTTTCGAGGCACGAAATGTCACGTGTTATAAATGATGCATGTATATTTCCCAATTACAAAAAACATACCACCCAGACAAGGTGTCGCCTCTTTACATTATGCCGGCTGGTGACAATTATTGCTTTAAAACAACAATTCATAATATTATGTTCGCAAATAACAACCGATTTCTCTGCTAACTAACACGTCAAACAAGACATTTTTCTAAGACACAATATATATGTCAAATAAAAAGATTATGGCTAATCCAGAGCGCTAGGTTGCGAGATCGTAGCTATAACTCTGTGAAATATTGAATTTTTTTCACAATTTTTTACCATATTATTGATAAAGCTATTATCTATCCATATATTATAGTTTTAATAGTGTCTGGATATAAATAAAAGCCCGGGCGGTCGTATAATTGCAAATAACAAGATTACGGCTCATACCGAGCGCGAGGTTGCGAGATCGCTAATTTCACGTAGCTATAACTCTGTGAAATATTGATATTTGTTCATCATTTTTTGATCATATTATTGATGAAGCTATTATCTATCCATATATTATAGTTTTAATTGTGTCTGGATAAAAATGAAATCCCGGGCGGTCATATAATTGCAAATAACAAGATTATGGCTCATCCCGAGCGCTAGGTTGCGAGATTGCTAATTTCACATAAGTATAACTCTGTCAAATATTTATATATTTTCACCATTTTTTTTATCATATTATTGATTAAGCTACCATCTATCCATATATCATAGTTTTGATAGTGTCTCGATATAAATAAAAGCCCGGGCGGTCGTAAAATTGCAAATAACAAGATTATGGCTCATCCCGAGCGCGAGGTTGCGAGATCGTAGCTATAACTCTGTGAAATATTGATATTTTTTCACAATTTTGTATCATATTATTGTTAAAGCTATTATCTATCCATATATTATAGTTTTAATTGTGTCTGGATAAAATTGAAAGCCCGGGCGGTCGTATAATTGCAAATAACAAGATTATGGCTCATCACGAGCGCTAGGTTGCGAGATCGCTAATTTCACATAGCTATAACTCTGTCAAATATTAATATATTTTCACCATTTTTTGCCATATTATTGATTAAGCTACCATCTATCCATACATAATAGTTTAAATAGTATTTAGATATAAATAAGAGCCCGGGCGGTCGTATAATTGCAAATAACAAGATTACGGCTCATCCCGAGCGCTAGGTTGCGAGATCGCTAATTTCACATAGCTATAACTCTGTCAAATATTGATATATTTTCACCATTTTTTGCCATATTATTGATTAAGCTACCATCTATCCATATATAATAGGTTAAATAGTGTTTAGATATAAATAAGAGTCCGGGCGGTCAATATATATTCCCCGGGCAGTACCGGGCAGCACCGGGCGGTACCGGGCGGTACCGGGCAGCACCGGGCAGTACCGGGCAGCACCGGGCTGTAATTAGTAGGACCCCATTGTCGGTGATTAGGAAAGGTCGGAAATGGTGGTTTCGGTCGATCATACAGCTACAGGAGGATTCTTCAGACAAGACATATGAATAATCACTGAGCACGAATGGAGAGGGACAAAAACACATGTGGGACAGCACATCTTTCACACACACACTCAAAACACATAATAAACACGATACCACAATAACGGAAGCGGAAGTCATAATGACTCATCAATGTGCCTGAGACGCTAGAAATTATCACAGGACCTTCGAATAACGAAATATAATACATCAAAAACTTCATAGTTACTTGTTGCACACAATAAGAAATCAAAACAATCCATAAATATAAGGAGTAGATAAGCCTAATAGTTGTATCGACTTGATAGGGATATAAATAGCTGGACAGCAATAAAAAATATGTCAAAAACAACGGTGGACTCAACAAGCCCCTGTGATTTACCCGATCGCTTGCATATAGACTTAGCTGATCGAAATAATTTGTACTTCTAAATTAGAGCCATGCTAGCGAAACATGGCGGCTCATTAGTGACCACTAGTCATGTATAGGTGGAGGTACAGTAGATACGGGTATATGGATCTTACCCTGATTATGCAGAAATGTTTGTAGGCCTGGTGATATCCAGCATTATCCTAGGATCAGGAATAATATATAAGATGAGTTAAACGGCACATGATGAGCTCAGGCTGGTCAATTTACATCACGAACCGAGGAGCTGACCATTACACGTCCATACACGTGACACGTGACCCTTAGAAAATATAGACATCATGCGAATATATGTATGTCATGTATGTATGTATCATGGTACACATGTACCAAATATGTACTTCCAGTCCAGAGAATATTTGTAAATATACTCGAAAATTACTCTCTGGAAATAATTTTTTGGATCTTTATTATATCCTTAAAAAATCATCATGAATTATTCTTGTAATTACGTATATTTACACGTGTACACACAATATATTTATACGTGTACACACCATATATTTATACGTGTACACACCCATATATTTATACGTGTACACACGCCATATATTTATACGTGTACACACCATATATTTATACGTGTACACACACCATATATTTATACGTGTGTACACCATATATTTATACGTGTATACACACCATATATTTATACGTGTATACACCATATATTTATACGTGTCCACCAAATATCTATACGTGTACACACCCATACATTAAAAATGTACATCGTATCGTGTCCATTATCAATATAAGCACATACAATACTATAACATAAAAAGTAAGGATAAAAAAGTTGGTCATATGTTAATGGAAAGTATTGTGCCTCCATGACTCCAAGGGAATCAAACCCTCTCGGTGTTGTATAGGGGGTACAGATATATCCAAATAATACCATATACAGTAGATATTCTATTTATGATCTCTGAGGTATCATAGTATCATGAGCAATGCTAAGGGGACTCTCAATACGTATACATCCCCTTTTGTTAGAGCAAGGGTACGTAATTTCGCACAGTACGTAAATTCGCACACCTGACATTTTTTTGCGTTTTTCCTCCAAGTGGTCGAGGGCTGTGTTTTTTTGTTTACATGTTGACTAATGTCAACCTTTAGTGGAACATTTGCCGTTTTAAGTACATATTTTCAGATTTAGTTCGTTTTGAAAACAAATTTTAACTGATACGACTCTCGTCCGATAAAATGGATACCGGATGATTAAATATTTTATTTAAAATAATCCTAATTGTTGATTGGCATGTGAATTTGCAAATATTTAAGGAAAATATCATTTGATCAGATTATAAACAAAACTTATTACAAATCCACCAAGTATAACTAATAACAGCGCTGACCTGCAGACACCCCGTCATTTTCACCGCCTTGTTTACATTACCTCCGTAGGGAGCGGTCATTATTTAAAGCAAAAATGGCGGTAAATTGACACTTTCCAATTTTACATTATTTTGTTTTTAAAGATATTTTTAATCATGGCATTGGGCTTAATCTTAGTTTAGGATGTTGTTTGTCTACAAAATGGCTGAAAACTATTTTTACCAACAAAATTAAAGAAGTTAGATGGGTGTGCGAAATTACGTTCCCGATCGTCTTCAAACCCAGCAATAAACACAAGTTAACAACAGCTCCCTTGCGCAGTGATACGTGTGCGCATATCAGGTTGCACACTTGTATGTTACGAAGCATTTGTACATCTAACAATGTGAGGTATTCTTTCTTGATTTGAAATTGATTTGATGGAAATGTATTTAAATACATACCGAAAGTGTGCGAAATTACGTACCCCCACTCTACATATATAGAAGTCTTTTGCAAAAAGATTTTTATTTTGGGTAAAAGCAACAAAACTGGTTAATAAAGGGTACAAACTATTTATTGTTTCCTTTTAGATATGCCCGTAATCATTTATCAATATATAGGGACATGATTGGAAGACATTCGCGTTCAAGAACATGGAAGCCCCATGGGATGAAGGATTTCCGATCCTTCCTAGCAATTTTCTTCAACATGTGTCTTCTTAAGAAGTTGTCCATCGCAGAATATTGGAACGTTTTGCTACCAAGCCAAGCATCTGTTTGGTTCAGGAAAGTTCTGTCAAGGAACAGGTTCCAAATCATTATGAAATTTCTTCATGTAGCAGATTTTCAAAGGATGGTTCCGAGACAGGTAACTGAAAATGTATAAATCTAATACAAATGACAAAAAAAAGAGTCTTTTTATGATTTGTGCCATGATCGAGCCTCGAACACGCGATCAACAACACCCGGTCATCTAGCCCGAAATATCTGCAGCTTACCATTATATTAAGATCGTGAGTTCGAGGCCCGGTCAGTGCATGAGTCATAAAATTGTCTTTCTTCTTTGTATGTTACATATTTAGATATTAACATGCTGTGTCATTTGCACTATTTGTTGTTGATCCGAAGGGTAAAGATTTGAATTTCCTGTTGTAATTGCAATATTTTAAATAAAATAAAGACACTGCAAAACGTTTTAATTATTTACCTCGCGGTTGTTTGCCTCGTCCTATTTTTCAAATTCTTTTTATAACATAAGCATAGTGGGGTAGTAAGCTGTATTTATATTTAAATTGTGCAGTCATATACTGCTATTGTATAGACATATAAATTGTCAAAAATAGCGTCCTTGTGAACTCACTTGACCTTTCAAACTTCGAGTTTAGATAAAAAAATCTCAGACAATACCTCGGCCACTGTTTCGTGTACAGAAATAATAACTGAATGTGTATAGACATATTTTCATTTCCAGCATCCATCATATGATCCAGTCTCCAGGTGTCGGCCCTTATTAGCATTCATCAACAACAAGTTCAGACGATACGTGGTCCCTAAAAGAGAACTATGTGTCGATAAAACGTTAGTTGGAAGAGGAGGTCACAGTGTCATGCGACAGTATACATACAGAATGTATTCCATCTTAAGCATCTAAATATGGCGTTACGTTTTGGATGTTATGTGAAGCCGCTACAGGTTACATTATGCAGATGTTTGTCTATAGAGGAAAAGAGTTTGACCCGACACCAAGAGGCGAGCTTCAAGGCACTAATGTTGTTCATGACCTGCTGAGTGCGTCAGAACTTCTAAATAAAGGTTACCATGTCTTCTGCGACAGTTTCTTTTGCTCCATACATCTAGGAACAGCTCTTCTGAGATGCAGAACCTATCTAACAGGTAGTTATACATAACTTACCCTTAACAGTTCTCATCACGTCTATCAAAGGTTGATTTAACAGTGCATGTATATGTTCTCTGTTTTTTAAATTAAAATTGAAAAAAAAACAAAGAAAAAAAATCATGCTAGTCAAAATATTACTATATAAAAACTTGCATATTTTGGTAATAACTATCGTGAACTAGTAAATTGAGATACTTAACGGCACATGTCTACGGCGGCGTATTAGGTCCACTGCCAAATATTTATGATTTACTGAGTTGTACATACAATACAATGAGACATTCATGGTACTAAGCTGTACGCACAAGACACTAATTTATACGTACAATAGTTATACAGTTGTGCGTACAAGATACTGAACCTGTACGTACAAGATTCTAAGTTGTACGTACAGAATACCAAGTTGTACGTACAGAATACTAAGTTACACGTACAGAATTCTAAGTTGTACGTAAGATACTAAGCTGTACGCACAAGACACTAATTTATACGTACAATAGTTATACAGTTGTGCGTACAAGATACTGAGCCTGTACGTACAAGATTCTAAGTTGTACGTACAGAATACCAAGTTGTACGTACAGAATACTAAGTTGTACGTACAGAATACTAAGTTGTACGTACATAATACCAAGTTGTACATACAGAATACTAAGTTGTACGTACAGAATACTAAGTTACACGTACAGAATTCTAAGTTGTACGTAAGATACTAAGCTGTACGTGCAAGATACTGAGAAGTACGTACAAGATACTAAGTTGTGCGTACGATATACTGAGTTGTGCGTACAAAATACTAAGTTGTACGTACAAGTTAAATATTTTTACAGTGACTTAATATTCCAACGTACGTGTCAACCGAGTCATATACAATATATTGACAGAAATATTTCCATTTCTGTTGTCTTTTATAACATATGGATATTATAAGGAAATTCTTTTACACCAACTTAACAGGTACTCTCAGGAAAAACAGACCGATGCCACTTACCATAAGGAACGGAAATCCTAATCCTGAGACACCTATATACATGAGAAATGGTCAAATGTTATGTCTCGTTTATCGAGACAATGATGACAAGAAACCTACTAGGTTACTAAGTACACTTATCCCAGCTCAGCAGCTACCTACCGGAAGGCCACGGATTGTCCAAAGTTACAATAAGTATATGGGCGCTGTAGACTTACTGTTATCAAAGGAAAAACAAAAATGTGTGGAAAAAGATTGTACTGAATTTATTTCACAGAATCATGCTGAACGCGTACATTCTTTACAGTCAAAATACTTCAGATCGCCCCGTAATGTCCCGATTAAAATTTATTCAGCTTGTTGTCGAGTCACTTGCTGATTTAGGACATATAAATGCGTTACCAAGAAACCGACGTCCAAGGCAGAGGCTGGATTTGCTCCCAGGGCGAAGGGAAAAAGACTGTTGTGTTTGTTCAACACGAGCTGCGGGGGGTATTAGGAGGCGAAGTAGGACAGTTTGCTCAATATGTTAACGCGGAGTCCACAGGCACTGTCTTACGAGGCACGCAGTATGTAATGAACAATAAAACAATTCTACTGTACATTGTATTGTTACTAACGAGTAAGGTGGTGCTGGAAGGGTTAGTGTATTTTCTACGCCTAAATGTTTATGAGAAATAACACAAGAAAAATGTTATTGTTGTCGTTAAACTGTAGTGAGAAGAATTAACAGATTGTAATCGTACATGTATTTCTAAAGCTTGTGTTCATCTGTTTGTTATGATGCAATAAAATAAGTATAGAATAAATAACTTCATCACTACTGATTATGAATCCTTGTGTTAAAGTCGTTTGTTCACTAAACGTTGCCGACCTACTTTACATCGCACCCAGAGTCAGCTTAGGTGAAAACAGCGCCTCCCAAACGTACGTCAATATCTTTGACGTACTTACTATCAGCGGGACAGATTGTGCCACGTCACAGATTATTGGCGTCATCAATTTTAACGTCATTTTTAGCAAATTCAAAAAAATGGCAGTGAAAGGGTTTAACAAAATACTTGAAGCATGGAACAGTTCGTCTTTATTTCAAATTAATCAGAGATTGTGTAGAGTAACGTTTTAGAAATTTTCAGATTAATGAACGACTGTAAGAAAACACTTAAAAAAATAAGAACCGGTAATTTCAGGTTATTTTTTTCATGTAACATACATGTAGCGTCAGTTGTAGAGAACAATGGTACACTGAGTTTAGGGGTAACACTCTGCATCAATGAACAGCGTCACTGTACTAAAATCGACTAAAATCACAGCCATGTTCCTTCCACAATTGCCGATAAGTTGTCACCACGATCATATTTAACTGCCATCATTATCAAAACGATAACGCCCACGGAACAAAGATACAGAACCTACGTTTTATCCAAAAAAAAATTCGAACAATGTCTGATTTCAAAGATAACTATTTGTTCATTGCTTCTGTATCCATGTATTAAGGATGTACACATGGTACCCCTGGAGTCTTGAGTTATCAATAGGTACTTATGTGCTAGACCTTATCCATACAAATCGGTTAATTCGTCATTATACAATAAAAGTTCACCTGAGCCCTTCTAACGTTGTGTGCCTCGATATAACAAAATCCAAAAACTTTTACCTGTAATGTTCAATCATTGTTTCGATGCACACGAATATAAAACACTGTAAGACAATATCACTGTAAGTACAGTAATAATTACAGTTCGTAGTTGATATAAATGTTATTCAGTATAAGTATATAACAAGTATGTACCACAGTTCAAAAATGTCATTGAAACTATCAGATTGCGTGCGTTACCTGTTTGTTTCCAAGACGCATTTCCGTAATAAATTAACGAAAAAGAAAAGCAAGAAATATGCAATTGGAGGTGAATTCCTTGGAGGCATATCGGTTGGTCCCGGAGGTTCCAAACATGGTTGGATGAAGTCACGGTTCTCAGGAGGATAAGGTCGAAACCAAGGAGCAAACAACAATCGCGCCGCCATTATTCCGCCCAGCTGGTATGCCGAGACACGGAAACGCCGTCTATGACGTTATTTAATTTGTCGATGACGTCATTGGTATTGTTGAACGGTCGGATTTCGGAGAGCACTCAACGGTAGTAGTATAGAGCCTATAAATAGGCCCTGTGGCACTCTGAGGGTTAAACAAATCGTCAATGCTTACACACCAGTAATATGAACCAGTGATTGTTATATATAGACTTGCCAGACATGTACATGTACTTGAATTAATTGTCCCCCTAACTTGTTGCCATGGGTACTAATCCCCCTCCCCGCCACCATCAACTTCACCTGATGGCCATGGATATACACTTGATTAGGAGTCATCGGGCTCAGGTGTGTTAGTCACCACACCTGGTCAGTTTCTCCTTTTTATAATTAGCCCTATAGGGGTCTATTCATAACCTGGTCAATCTGTGTTCAGAATTCTTGATCTGTTTACTTGTACATAAATCAACACTTTGATACGAGTTTTTCAATTCAATTAATTTATTACTTAATATAAATGCAGTGAAAATATAGATAAATACATAAAACAAAACTATAAAAGGTTCGGACACACAGAGACAACACATACGCGACCGTAGCGCTAGTGTAGAGAGTGATTTTGTTTTAAAATTAAATGCTATCCTCTTTTGTTGCCGAAAATAATGAATTTTCCTCAATTTGAAAGATCCTTATACGACCCTTTCGCTGTCACCCCGAATTTCAAAAGTGCCAACGTCACCGTAATTATGACGTCGTCACATGACGTCAAACAAAGATAGCCCTTACGCTGGTGATGTTTGACGTCAGGAATCCTATCTGACGCAAATTGTCTACGTATTTTCAATGTCAATTTCTGACGACGTTTCACGTGCAATCATCATAAAATCGACCGCAGCTCTAGCATTTTAGCGTGCCAACCACATCTTAATTTTAGCATGTATTCTATTGAATATTCCAGTGAATGGCGTTTCAAATTATTAAGCAAAATGTGTACATACGTATATATCAAATGTATGATAGTGTTTTGTATTGTCAGAAAAGAGCATTACAAAAAAGCCATGATCATAAACAGGAATTTCTTTCTTTCTTTCTTTCTTTACAGCTGTACTTTACTAATGGTTGAGAAATGTAACATTGAAACAGTACGGATTATTTGAAATATCTTAATTACGGATGAATTGTTCAAATAAAGTTGTATATATTTTGAAATGTCAACACACGTGCGTTCACAAACTGAGGTTTATATCTGTGAATAGATTAATAGCGAAGCAAGTTCCACCGTCTCCGTCTGTGTTATGGACAAGGAAGCCATAGTTTGTATACAAACGCGAGCTTATTTCTTATTTTCTACGTTTGTGTAATAAATAATTAAAATCAATTGACCCCTTCCCATGGGATTTTGACAGAGTCAGGATTCATTAAATCAAAGTTGATCTCTATTAATTTGCATCCCGAGAACGTATATGGTGTTTATAGAGGATGTTTGTACTACCAGTAACAGATCATGTGGATATGGTGGATACGTGATTTAAAATTAAATCCAATTGTTTACGTCGGTATATGATAAAACAAATCGTGAGCTATAAAAACCGAGTTCAACAGCGGATATAAAGCTTGGGAGACGAGCACAAAACAAGGAGACATGATTTAAACTAAACAAAGGTCACTGCGACCTCTATAATTGTATGCCATAGCGGCATTAAAAAGGAAAAAGCGACCTGTCGTGTACTAAAATGATTGTCACCGTTGTGGGCAACTCACTAGGCAAGGGTTACAATATGACACCCTTGGCTTGCGTAGTTGCGTTGTAGGTGACATAAAACG
>NW_022979562.1:0-26714 GCF_902652985.1 Pecten maximus
TATGTTAGTAATTCCGGAACTCCCTACCGGATTCCGGATTCTTCTGTACATACGCTATAGTTATTGTTGTTACTTCCGGTGAAGAATAAAACTGAGGAAGGATGAACTTGTTTGTCTGCTCTGCCTCTGATTTTAAAGCAACCATCAACGTTCCACTCACTGCCAAGCGAGTTAAACCATTTCCCCTCAAACGTTGATGCGACATGGTGGAGAATCTGTTTCTATAAGAAGATTTCGGTGTGTATTACTATTATGACTTGTGCCTGAAATTTTACCGAACATTGATCACGATGCACGAGTGCTTCAATCAGTGACTGATCACGTGAGCATTTTTAAACGAACATTAATGTTCGGTTATTGCCATCAAGAACTGGACTGAGAAATATGACCATATTTGGTAGCCACATTCACCAATACGCCATCTACTGTCTGTTTCAATGAAATATGGCTGCCCCCATGGCCTTACGCTTCAAATAATTTATGTGCAAAAACATCTGCGTTTTATATAAAAGTTTTACCGAAAATGTTGAAATGTATTCAGTAGATGTTTTCAAGATGCATACGATTTGAGAAATGCATAACGATAGCGAAATGTGAAGACTAAATGAACCTGAACTTTGCGAACAACTCCAGGTCAATATATTTATGTAAACAACTATTGCGCAGGCGCATTCGTCTCCGGATGTTTTGAAAGTTTTGCTCTTCCGTGTTCATTCCAAAACGGCTGACATTATAGCATAGGTCTGCAAATATGTCCGCGATTTACTTAAATGTGTAATATATATATTCTAGAATGTTACATCATTTTCAACTAGGTGTGTATTTATATAATTTAGAGAAAGAAATATATCAAAAACGGCATACGAGACGATACGTTGTATCATAGATTACTGTACGTGTTTGCGAGAAAGAACTGTACATATGTATAGGCTTACAATAAAGTGGTATTTGTGGTCAGGATGACTGGTCATAGCTTTAACGTTGTCATCGATTTCCATATACCATTTCCATTTGACGAAAATGACCAATACATCAAATGCAAATGATAATATCTTGTTATGTGCACGGGATTGCTTCTTGTAGGCGATACTTGGAACGTCTTTACTGCATACTTGCCAACTTTTTAAAATTCTCATGGGGGAGAAAGTGCGTGAGCGACATTTTTGACCGGAAAACACATTTCACGCGCGACACATTTAGCAAACAAAAACTAAGGGGAGATAATTTGCTATTGGAAAATAAATTCCTTGCATGATCACTTAAGCTTCCTTAATTCCCTCACTGAAAAAAAGGGGAAAAAAACTTATTTCAAGCTTGGCCAATGATTTTTTTATTCAAGTTTGGAAAGATAATTATATAAGCAACAAGTTACAAAAAAATAGCTGCAAAATTACATCATTTTTAATTATTTCTGGAAATTATTTAACTCACTGTTCACTCTAAATAAAAGTATTTACTTAGATATGTTATGAAAATTATGTTGTAAGATAGATGTCAGTCAATTAAATTCAAATTATCACAATGATATCACTTTCTATCAAGCTTTCTCTCCGGCAGTAAACTTCAAAAGAAAATACCTAAAATGTCACGATAAATATCTAGAGTACAATATAATATCTGAATGAAATTTCAAAAGTTTCCTTTGGATTACAACAAAGACAATAATACAAAAAAAAATAAAATAAAAAGGGCTGTACTAGCAGTTGTACTCACTATAGGCTTACAACTGATACTTAAATTCTAAGTTTTTAACATGACAGTATTTAGTTTAAGAAAGTGAGTATTTGTGGACATGTTTTTGTCTTTCAAAATGTGAATTGGGAAAGTTTCTGCCAAAATAAGTCTCTGCTAATTGACACTAAGTATGCTGATGATACGGTGATTGAAACGACGTTACCTACCGGCAACCAGGCCTTCGGTCTATATGGTCGTTATTGTGAATTTATTTCCTTGTGCTAATTATCTAAAGATCAACCAATGTTTAAATGTAGTTAACATTTCAATAAGTAATCTGTCAAATTTGATACTCCGTTGATAACATTGCCAGTGTTGTTTTCACTTTTTCTGTCAGAGATATACTTTCAAGTAGAGGTCGTTTATGCGCTTGACATCAAAGGCAGTATACGAAGCCATTTACAAGCGTTTAATCAACCATGACTGACCTGCTACAAAACCATCACCACGCGTCCTCAGCTTAATTGGTTTAATTAATTGTTTATTTATCGGGGTATTGTCACCCTTGCAGTCAGTGAAGTGTCAGAATTTCGTTACGGTCTGTGAGCAGGTCAGTTAACTGACCAAGGCCCTACACATATGTCTTTCACTAGCTAGCAAGCGTTACCTGTCATAGGCCTAAGTGAATCTAACAAGATGAATGGGGGCTCCATACGGGGTTATCAAGACATATTCTCCAAAATCGGGAGAATACACTATGTTTTATCTATACGATCGGGAGACGGGGCAGGGAGTCTGGAATCGGGAAATTCCCGACTAAATCGGGAAAGTTGGCAAGTATGTTACTGTTGTAAGGGAGGTAACTGCAAGATTACGGAAATCAAAAGTTATACCAATTTGATTGGTCGATTCTTCCATGACTTTGGCATGGGGTTTACAATCGAAGTGACAGATAACTACGGCAATATTCAGATGATATCAACAAAAACATTTTTGGATACGTGTGGTTGGCAGTTGTTGTCATGTTTAAAATGAACAATTATATAGCTTGGTTTTATTTCGGCAAAGACGAGAATATTTACTGAAACGGACCACAGGTGAAGCGGACTTAGAAATACCGACGCGAAGAAAAATGGGGCTCAATTATAATATAAATTGGCATTATTTTCAGAGAATTGACCCAAATATATGTTCATCAATGCCTAATTGTATCATATGTAAAATATTACAGGACCGATTTTTAAATTAATTTTTCATTTGCGAATCGCGGCCCGATTGTCGTTAGAGTTGAATTGCCGAAATGGCCGATAGTGGACCCAAAATCGATATTTTTACGAGAGAATGGACCCAATATAATAATCTTTGGTGTGTGTATAAAGACCATATGAATTTGTTTTTCATTTCCCTGGAAGTATTTTGAAATCATTTGCAAAATACCGAATTCACGACTAAATTTTCGATTGTGACGAACTACTGAGACGGTGTTAAGTTCATGTTAAGCCAATCTGATTAAAATCAGCTGTTACATGGCTACGTTTACTATGCACTACGTCTACGTAAAAAACGGAAATCCGGATTATCTAAAAACAAATGCAAAAATACTTGTGATATTCACTTAATTTGATATTCAGCCGTTAATTGTTATTTGTAGTTTTATAACTTCTGATATATTGTGATTGATTCTCTATATAATATTGCTGTGGAACTTGTGTTATTTTTCAAATTCATTTTAATAATTTGTTAATTTAGAATGTTCATCAAGTCATGATCAAGACTTGAAATTCTCACTACACCATACTTCAAACACGGAGTAATCAATGAATTGATAAACTGAAAATTGAAGTCAAGCAAATGAGTTAATATTTACCTTAAGTATTTTTTCAATATACAACAAATGTTCAGATGACTATTTGTGCCATGCTGTTACAAGATTTCAGTTTCAATTCTAAAATTGAATTAGTATGTAAATATATGCTAGCCTGTCAATATCCACAAAGCCAGTGTAGTCTACTGTACTCAAAGTCATGCCAGTAGATAGCGATACATATACTTACTGCTTACATCTAGTGCTTACTTGTGTGAACTATAAATCAATAACAAAATGGTTCATATATTTCTATATATTACTTCACAAATTATTTGGTGTCTGAAGATCTGAATGAAGTGAATAAACGATGTATTAAATTATGTTTATGAAATATTCAAATCATTGATCATTCTCTTTTAAAAATATTGATTTCAGGTCCATTTTGGTAATTCAACTATGACAGCAATCAGGTCTCAAATGGCGAATGATTACAAAAAAATTAAATACTTCTCGGTCAAATAAACCCCTAATATTTTACATATGATTAATTTTGACATTGGAGAACATATAATTGTGCCCATTCTCTAAGCACTGGTAGAAAGTACAGAATAGAGCTTCATAAATATATTCTCAAAATTACTAATTACCCCGGTAAATATAACATTTTACATAAACCTCCCATGACTGATGGTGAACTTAAAGTTGCAAATCTCCTGTGTCATTCCAATTTTGATGTGTAAATATATACACATACGGTATATACATGTATATAGATATAGATATAGATATGGAATGCTTCACAAATTTGCATACAGTTATGGAATCTTATAACACCCCCAAAGATGTTCTCTCCACATAAAGGTGTGATTTGTGCAATTACATTGCTGAACTGTGTGGTACAGTATGATTGGATGATCAACATTGGAAAAGGACAATAAATAGGGAATGTGTCGTCCTATCGAATGGACTGTAATCTTTGTGATCAGGTTTGAAGTTGAAAATGAAGCTTCGAAGTTTTCTTTTTCTGTTTGCTGAATTATTCGATGAAGATAGTCTTTATCTGGTTGCTATCACATTGTTTGCAATACTGTAATTATACCAGAAGTATATCTTCTCATATCAAGATTTATTAACATCAAATGATTCCAGAACAAAAGGAGTCAAGTTTTTAGGTCATCTGACCCAAAGGGTCAGGATGACCTATAGTCATCATGCTTCGTCCGTCGTCGTGCGCCGTGCGTAGACTTTTCACATTTCCAACTTCTTCTCAAGTTCCACCAGTGGGATTGAGCTGAAACTTGCCTGAAATGATGCTGGGATGGTCCTGACCAAGTGTTGTTATTTTTCGGGTCAGTCTGAAATCCAAGATGGCCGCGACAGCCGCCATTTTGAAAACACATTTTAAACTTCTTCTCAAGTTCCACCAGTGCTTTTGAGCTGAAACTTGCCTGAAATGATCCTGATATGATCCCGATCAAGTGTTGTTATTTTTCGGGTCAGTCCGAAATCCAAGATGGCCGCCATAGCCGCCATCTTGAAAAACACATTTTAAACTTCTTCTCAAGTTCAACCAGTGCTTTTGAGCTGAAACTTGCCTGAAATGATCCTGATATGATTCTGATCAAGTGTTGTTATTTTTCGTGTCGGTCCGAAATCCAAGATGGCCGCCAAAGCCGCCATTTTGAAAACACATTTTAAAATTCTTCTCAAGTTCCACCAGTGCTTTTGAGCTGAAACTTGCCTGAAATGATCCTGATATGATTCCGACCAAGTGTTGTTATTTTTCGAGTCGGTCCGAAATCCAAAAGGGCCGCCATAGCCGCCATCTTGAAAAACACATTTTAAACTTCTTCTCAAGTTCCACCAGTGCTGTTGGGCTGAAACTTGCCTGAAATGATCCTGAGATGATCCTGACCAAGTGTTGTTATTTTTCGGGCTGATCCGAAATCCAAGATGGCCGCCATAGCGGCCATTTTGAAAACACATTTTAAACTTCTTCTCAAGTTTAACTAGTGCTGTTGGGCTGAAACTTGCCTGAAATGTTCCTGAGATGATCCTGACCAAGTGTTGTTATTTTTCGGGTCGGTCCGAAATCCAAGATGGCCGCCGTGGTCGCCATCTTGAAAAACACATTTTAAACCTCTTCTCAAGTTTCATTGGTGCCATTGAGCTGGAAATGGATGAGGATCTCAAGGAAGGCGAGTCAACATAGTGTTGTTATTTTTTCAGCCTCGTAAAAACTTTGACATGGCAGCAATGGCGGCCATTTTGTAACATGATTGCGCAATCATGGTTTTCCTAAACAACATCTATTTCAAACTTCTTCTCAAATTCCACCGGCGGGATTCAGCTCTAACTTACCAGAAATGATCCTGAGATGGTCCTTACCAAGTGTTGTTATTTATTGGGTCATTCAGAAACCCAAGATGGCCACCATGGCCAACAGTGTCACTATATTCTTGCTACAGAGAATGCATACTACTATAATATAAGGGTTTTAATTTAGAGTCAGATGACCGTTAAGGCCCCTGGGCCTCTTGTTTGTTTTGAAGTACCATACATGCTTTAGTACAGTTTCAATAGGATACATTCCTAATCCGGGCCTTGATTAGCAGCTCTGGTTTTGGTTTTCAGTAATTCTTTATGTGTGTTTCATCATATTAAGTTGAAATATGCCAAACTAACGATGGGACTAGCCTAAATTTAGTGCATATTAGAAGTCGGCATCAATAAGGTCACAGAGTCCTGGCTGTATTATAACTGATGATGCCTTCCCGAAAAAAAGAAGACATATTTTATTTTCATCCATCCAAGATAGATCAACAAACTTCCAATTTCAATTACGACCTTACAGAAACATGCATGTGTACAATCATATCAGAACAGCTGCAAACATTTCAGATTATTTGCAATTAATTTCTAAACCAATATCAGTAAATTTATCAACTTTAAACTTAGAAGATTACTGATTTGGGGTTAAACAATAATGTTCGTTTACAGTACTTCCAGTACTTTGATTTTTTTGGCGCCATGGACTAACCTCTCCCTCCCTCATGGATAGTTTTTTATGTGACAGTTTTCTATTACACAGTGATAATGATATTACGTCAGAAGTTGATGACATTCAATTTGATCCTAACGAGCTGTTACATGATAATTTTATAAGAGACAATGCTTTGAAGGTATCAGATTGTTTACAGTTTACACAACAACCACCTCAGACTCCGTTGGACATCTCAAAATGCCGGAAGTTTACAGGGCTCAGCCATGAAAATGCAGAAACTTTTCTCATGGAAATTTTACTAGGAATGTTGCCTCTAATGTTGTTTCTGATGATAATACCAGTGCTTCTCAACATGTTGTTCATAATGTTGCCAGTAATATTGCTACAAATGATGTCACAACTGTTAACACAAAGAATTCTCAAAAAGTAGCCAGTCATGTTGCCAATGATGTTGCCAGCAATGTTGTCTGTGATGTTTTGGATAATGTTGTAAATAATATTGCCAAGAATGTTGACACACATGTTTTTCCAAATGTCAAAGCAAACAGTTCTCAAAATGTAGTCTGTCATGTTGCCAGTGAAGTTGACAACAATGTTGTCTGTGACTTTTTAGATAACATTGACCCTACTAATCATAGTTTTGTTGAACATGATACTGTATGTAGTACTACACACAATGTTGTTACAGAGCCAAGTGATACAAAACCATTTCTGAAATTTATCTCTTACTTTGATATGAACAATGACAAATTCAATTTATCACTAGACCAACTCAACAGTCTTAAATAGTGTGTGTATCGGAATCGTGACGTATTCGTAACGGATGAAAATCCTTCTTTAGGGTTTACTACAGTGGTGGAGCATCGTATTAACTTGAAAGCTGATGCCAAACCTAAGTATCACAAACCGTATAGACTATCTCCGGACAAACGTGATGTTTTGCGTGTACAATTGACTAATTTCCTAAACCAGGGTATTATAGCACCTCTTGATGAAAAGGAGGATGTACCAATATCTAGCCCTATTGTGCTTGTTTCAAAACGGAAGTCTGGTGATAACTCCACTCAGCCATCGTCATCTTACTGATTCTGTTGCGATTTTCGCTACTTGAATTCACAAACTGAACCATTTCGCTACACAATACCAAACCTTCAGGATCTGACTGAATCATTTGATCGTCAAAACCCAAATTACATCACCTCTATTGATATGAGTTCTGGCTTTTTTCAGATGGGGATAGAGAAGGACTCTACAAAGTATACAGCATTCAACACTTGCTTTGGTAGCTACACATTTTTACGCCTACCTATGGGGTCGAGCACATCTCCCAACAGCTTCCAGTTACTTATGGACAAAGTACTGCACGGTTTAACCTTCAAATCAGTCTTGTGTTATTTGGACGATATTCTAATTTGCTCGCATACTTTCGATCAGCACATGGCAGATATTGAGGAAGTGTTTAGTCGTCTTCGGGCAGCTGGTCTGAAGCTAGGCCCGAAAAAGTGTTCGTTCGCGAAGTCAACATGTACTTTTCTCGGTCATGAAATTTCATGTGCTGGTATCCGTCCACCTGCTGACCGTGTGAACGCTGTTCAGAACTTTCCTGCACCTACTAGTCAGAAGGAGTTACGCCGTGCGATGGGTCTCATGAATTGGTTCAGGAAATTTATACCTCAGTTTAGCGAAACGTCATTTCCACTTACCCAACTGTTGAAGAAAGGTGTTCGTTTCTGTTGGACTTCAGAACATGATCGCGCATTTCAGAAACTTAAAACAGCGCTTTTGGAGTCGGAAGCATTAGCATTTCCTCGCTATGATATCGAATTACGTGTAGCAGTGGACACATCTTGTCGGGGCATTGGCTATATGCTATATCAAATTTGAATACTTATCAACAGACGTATGGACCAACAAAATTAGAATTATTGGGCATGGTGCACAGTGTTTTGGATTGCGCGCATTATCTACGTGGTAGACATTTTGTAGTCGAGTGTGACCACCAAGCTTTACAGCCTTTATTCCAGAAGCAGCTTCGTGGGGCGATCTATGAACGATGGCTCGCCATCCTTCAGCAATTTGACATTAGTATTGAATACAAACCCGCTCGCCAGATGGTAGTGCCTGACGCGTTATCGCGATGCCACCCTTATCCTCATGGAGTTATAGATTCCAGTCCAGCGGAGGAGGATTTGAATTTTCCTTTCATCGAGGATGTTCATGCTGTTGGGGTCACCCTCCCTAATGGACAGAAATTAAGTGCTGTCATTCATTCTGATAGTAGTGACAATGACATTATTGTGAATAACATGTGTATGATTCCCTCCTCTGTCTTACGGTCAGACATTGTTTGTAGTGATGCTTATGATGCGGACACTGAGGATGGTGATATTGCTGTCAAGGGTGTACCACAAAGGAAAAAGCGAATCATGGCTGTTCATAAACGAAAGTCACCCAATTCTCATACTGCTACATATACACCACCAACAAAAGCCTCATGCTTACCTGATTGCACGCCCGGTGTTTCTGATAAGGTCTCCTTTCAGGGACCTGTGAATGATCCCATTTCTCCTCATAGTACGGAGGAGTTATCTACCCTTGACCATGTGGATCATCTGTTCGCACCAGCAGAGGACAGCTGTTTGGACATTTTAGTGACTGAAAGTTTGAATAGGATTGAAGCAGACATTACACAAGCAATACTAGACAGTGTAGTAGATACTGTTGCACAGGATACTACCGTTTCTCCTGAGGACGACGCTTATTTTGTTCTTACTGATGTGGACAGTACTGGTGCTACAACTCTTGTGTCTACGGATATTGATTCAGACATTAAAGTAAACCCTTACATACAAGACACGGACATTGATTCTAGCACTTTCACTGTGAAAATGACGGTATGGTTTCTCTTATGGATTCTCCAGTACCACCTGATGACACACTGTCGGACATTTTACTACCTGAGCCCTACCAGCGAATCGGTATGAACATGTACAGCACCTCAGATTCTACTAATGAAGCAGCCACCTACGGTTTAGAATCTCAGAGTGATTTCTTCAAAGTGTCTAATATAGGGGTTGAGGATGTTATCAAGATGCAACATCAGGATGATACCTTCCAACCAATGATTGACTATTTAACCCAAGGGGAACTACCCAATTCTCAGAAAGCTGCAAGCAAAATCATTCTTGAGAGTGCAGATTATGTTTTGATCAACCGGATGCTTTTTCATTCCCGTGTAGCAAAGTCAAAACGTTTGATGTCACTAAAACATTATCAGTTGGCTTTACCCACCACTTTAGTACCTACTGTCCTACAAATTTACCACGACTCTGTTATTAGTGGACATTGTGGAATACAGGAGACCATGGATCGTATCCGTGAGCATTATTTTTTCCCAGGCTTATCAACCATTGTGTCAGACTACGTACGTTCTTGCCCAGATTGCCAACAAAGGAAAGTGCCGTCTGTACCACACGGACATGCCATCACTGCGTTTCCGACACCACACCGGCCATTTGAGGTTTGGGAAGTAGACCTCTATGGACCTTTGCCCATTACTGCCTCAGGCAAGTCGTATATATTCACTGCTATAGACTTGTTTTCCAAATACGTGTTTGCAGTGCCTATCGCTACTAGTGATGCCCTTTCCGTCGGGGAAGCTATCTTCCAGCTAGTCTGTATGTTTGGTATATGTAACACTCTCGTGTCGGATCAAGGATCTGAATTTATTGCCAAAGCTACGCAGGAAACTTGTCGTCTCTTGAATGTTCAACAAAACTTTACCCCAAGTTACGCGCACCATTGTATGGGCGCCTGTGAACGAACTCATCGTGTATTGGCCACTAAGCTCACACCTTACATGAACAGCAAGCGAAACAACTGGGAGGAGATTCTTCCTGCAGTCATGTTTTCAATGAATGCATCTGTGAACAGCAGTTCTGGGTATTCACCTTTTGAAGTTGTTTTCGGTGACCGACCATCTTTTCCATTGTCAGTTTTATTGCCGGACCTGAAAAGTGTACCAAAGGACATGCATGCTTATATTAACCAAATCCACCTTCGGCTTGAAGTCATTCGTGAGGACATGAAGGAACACACACTCCATTCCCAGTCTAAAATGGTTGAGGTGGCGAATGTCAAAAGACAAGGACAAGACTTTCATGTTGGAGATTATGTTTATTTGAGACATGAACCTTTGGGTACTGGTCAGAAACTTCAGAATATATACAAAGGACCTTTTGTGATACTAAGAGCAGATTCTGATCACTTAATGACGTTACAGGATCCCACTACGAGGAAACAACTTGATGACCTGTGCATGTAAATCGTCTCAAGATAGCACATGTTCGCGCTCCCACACCATCCAATTTCTTCAAGTGTATGACTTCCTGCAAAGTGTCTGGAGGCGTTCAAGCCAACATGGTTCAAGATGACTCCCAGACTGATACTTTGTCATCTGGCCGTGTTTCTGCTGAGGACAATTCAGTGGATGGGAAGGAACAGACTGATTCCCCTCCACAAACCCTGTCACTGGTCACTGATTCTGACAGTAATCTTACATTTGTTGTACCAATACCACCTGCTCGTCCGACTCGTCACATCTGTAAGCCTTTACGATTTCGCACCGAAGAACATTTAGACCCTGGCATGTTATCTGGTTCTAATACCTCAAGTGCGTCTGAGGATGTATATTATAAAATCCGTCGAGTTCTTGCCCAGCGTGGAAGTGGATCTAATCGTGAATACCTGGTGCAGTTTGTAGGTGAACCGTCCCAGAAGGCTATGTGGGTGTACTTTGACTCCCTTAACAAGGCCGCTCAACGGTCAGTTCTCGCAAAGAAACCAAAATGCATTGAATGAACAAATTTCTGACCTTCTTCTCCTTGTACATAGATTTAGGTACACAAATTGTTTACACTTGCCCTTATTTTTCACTTGTGTTTAAATTTGCCATGCTGAATCAAATTAATTTTATATTAATTTGTTAATAATCATGGGTTACATCTCCGGTTGCATTATTTTTTGAGACAACAGCAATAATTGTTACCTGCATAGTTTATCAGTTGTGTATTTTTGATTTTTTTCTGGTAACTTGTCACATCTATTAATGCCACATAATATGCTTATAGAATTATCTCCCATGTATATGATTTGCCAACATTCAATTTTGATTGTTTGACTTTACCAGAGTTTCTTGACATGAACTATTTGTGTCCCTTTAATTTGCCTGCACCTAGATAGAATGTGCCTTTAATGAGTTGATATAAGTTTATTGACTGATTCTTTAAGATTACAAAGTATACGTAACTAACCAAATATGCTTAATCTACACCAATGATATTTTCTACTGTTTTGAATTGTGGATGATATTTGCTACTGTTTTACATAGTGGATGATATTTGCTGCTGATTTGTAATACTCCTTACCTTGCTTTTTCATAGATAGTACATTGTGTTAATTTGTATACCAACAAAGCGTTATTTCAACAATATACATGTATTGATAATTGGATTGCCACAGACAGGTTGCATATTATTGGTTCTACAAACTGTTCATAATGAAATATAATGAATTGACTTGATTATTTGCTAACAATTGTATCTGTGAGTGTTTGTACCTTGTGCACAGGTGATTATATGAGAGGTGTATGTGGTTGCATTTAAACTACTCAATTTTCTTGTATTTCTATATAATAGATATGCTTCTGTTCTCACATGGTTTATGCTCTGATGAATTTAAATGACATTAGTTGCATTAATCTGTATCAATCTGTATTTTGAAGATATGCTTATTTCAATGTTGGTTTACCAAGCCTTGTACTACTTTCACCTGACAGATGATGAATTTATAATTGCAAGTTATAATTGTTCGATTGATGAGATCAAATGTAGTCATTATTTTGGCATTGATATTGACAATTTTCATATGCATAGTTTACTAAAATATATTATTAGCCTCTGCTTGACCAGTGTTTAAAAAAAAAAGGAATACTCCCATTTTTTTTTTATTTGGCGTGGGGGGATGTTGTTTATACACATAATAATACTGGTCGTGCAGAGTCAAATTTATTGTAATTTTCAATATATATGTTAGTAATTCCGGAACTCCCTACCGGATTCCGGATTCTTTTGTACATACGTTATAGTTATTGTTGTTACTTCCGGTGAAGAATAAAACTGATGAAGGATGAACGTGTTTGTCTGCTCTGCCTGATTTTAAAGCAACCATCAACGTTCCACTCACTGCCAAGCGAGTTAAACCATTTCCCCTCAAACGTTGATGCGACACTTGGATAAAGTGTTTGATGATATGTCGCTCGGAGATGCACTACATTTATCAACAGAGCCTCGTCTATGGAAGATCCATGCAATAGAAACTAAGGATGAAGAACGTTTCAGCGATCGGTAATTATAAGGTATAACGTGCTGAACTAAAACAGGTTTGGCACACTCCCACGTATGGGTAATAGGCCTTCATTTTTGAGTGACTGTCACTGTCGCTACTTTGAATAAATACAAGTTTTGTTAAACATACGTCACAGTGGACAACAACACAGTTGTATATAATTAAGTTTTTGTTTATTAACAAAATAACAAAAATCAATTCACAAAATGCCTATTCTCTTATACATTACACTCCACCAATATACACCCATATACATACCACTTACATACCATATTATAGAAAACTGTACAGCAGAGAACTGAAGCGGGTGTTAGTACGTCACAGTATGAAGTAATAGCACATGCATAAGCTGTTTGCGTTGTCCACGTGACTACTATTACTCAAATGCAAGATAATTTGAAATAGAAATACAAATATTTTTTGACACATTTGTAACAAAAAAGGGCGTCATATTTTTTAGCATGGCCCCATAAACAGGTTGGGCACATGTTAATTTATCGCTATTATAGAGATATATATGCTATACCAAACTGGCGAAAAACAACATTTTGTGGATAAAAGTTCCTATATACGTACAAAACTGACGCATGAAATTTGCAGATATTTATGATAAACACCATTCGAATATATTGAAAGCAGTTTTGATCGGAAATAATTCAGTTAACTAAATTAATAATTGCTCCATTGTTTTGAATCAAAAGTGATTGCATTTAATGTTCAAATGATATTTCTCAAATAACATGTGTGACAAGTGCTTCATTTGAATTGCCATATTTGGATGTAATGAAAATATAGCAAGCAACGTAACTGAAAGAGAAAAGTTGTCACTCAAAAGGTGAAAGTCGGGTAACTTTGATCACTTTACATTTTCCCTTAAGCTTGTACATTACCATTACTTCGCGGAACCTTCCAACAAGATAACAACCATCCCTATATATGACAAACTGGGAATTAATCCCTTAGGCTATAAAAAGAATACTAACCATGTGACAATATATAGGCCTATATATGTACCGCGTTATGATTGGTTGATTTGTGCTGGTGATAACCACATCCCTAATGTGCGTTGATTTTAAAACGGAAACCTAGCCATATATCTCGGAAGTATTTTACATCATGAGAAAGTAAGTATATATTGGACAAATACAATTTTATAACGAATGGAATTTTCAAGTCTATTACGGACTCCTGAATTACATATGTTTTTACATTATTGGTGATGATCACACATATTTTAAATAACCTGTAATAAGTGATCAAGGTTACCCTCTACGGTAAAGATCTATATGTACCTCCAGTACAAAGGAAGAACAAGTCAACTACACGAATTTGACCCCACGTTTACTATATTTCCATTTTTGATACCAATCGCCCTGAATACCTTTAGGTATCAACCTTCAGCGCAAAGTGCCCAACTGATCAACCCACCTTATACAACATTGAGACGTTGGCTCTACATTTGTATGTTGGCCCCAATGACGATGTCTTAACTTAATCGTAACGTTTGAAATATGTAACGTACATCACAACGCATATCTCTTCAAACAGTGATCCTCGAAAAACTTTAGCACTAGTTGCGGGCATAATATTACCATGAAAAATAAATTACTGTGATTCAAGAGTTCATTGTCAAAATATGATATTAATTATTGAAACACTTTCTACACTCAAATGCATTGAAGTGTCTCGATCCACCATCCAGAACTAACGTTCAGTTAAAATCACATGGTTTCTTTCAACTTTAAGGATATCTATCTGTCACAACGACTACATCAAAGGAACACGTGTATCACACACGATACCAGGAATATTTACATGTCGCTGATTTTATCCGTTCTCATATTCCCTCTTGACAGGAAACGTTGTAGAATCTTGAACACACTTTTAAAAAAATCTTGGTTTTATTTAACTTGTTACGTTCGGCGTCATATAGACATCCTGAACTGTGACTGTTACAGCTTTCCTTCGATGAAAAGAAACAGAAACATTTACCAGGAAGTATATATCATATATGTTATATATAAGTAAGTTATAACGACGGTAAAAACCAATATAGGTACTGGATCCTAACAAACAAATGTTGGATGCGTATTACTAGAAATAGATATATGTCAAGTAGTAATAACGACAGTACAGACAAGTAAATTGTCGAATTTTCGAGGCAATCTGCCCCTTTATCACGACACAGGTAAATTACATACGATCACATATAGACATAAAACATGGAACAGTTACACAAATATAGTAGGTATAAACAGAAAAAATATCGTAATGTTTTAAAAATGATCCCCCTCGGCCGATATACAGTGCATTCCACTTAATTGGGTTGCCTATTTGCGGGGACTTTTTACCTGATTAACCGACTTCTGCAATAAGCCGAAATGCATGTCGCCATCTTGGCTTTTGGTCCGTAATATATATACGTCTGCATTTTAACTGTCCTTAAAAAACACAAATAAGAAGCTTGCTTGAAAAGAACATTTTAAGATATTGTCTGAAGGCGTTTATAATAGTCGAGTCTAGTTTTAACATCCTGTAGATTATAAACATTACTGTAAAGTCTACGCTCGCCTACTCTCTGAGATTGTATAAGTACTGTAACAGCCAAATACTTGCAGTTCTTCATTTGAAACTATAGACTCAACTTGCGTTGGAAATTGTCCCCCTAGATCGTTTGTTTTTGAAAGTAACTATAAATAAACCCTGGGCCTCTGAATAATGTATTTATATAAGCTTACCGTGGAGAAAAAGTTCTCCATTATATGATCAGGAAGTGATCAAAGTTGACCGATGTCGTGATCGAATTCACCCGACGATTGATTACGACGCATTTCCTTCATTCAAAGCTGCTAATTATATATTGTAAGGGGAGACAACCCAGCAGTTCATTTTTGTAAGCTTTCTATTATACAAGTAGGACAGTAACCGATGTAGAGGGATCAATCACGTGACGGCCCAGAACGAGAGAGAAACTGAAGTGATCAAAGTTACCCGACTTTCCTCTAGGGCGTAATTCCTCCAACGATTCTGAGACTGTGATTGTTTTGAAATGTAGAAATTGTATGTCAGAAAAGATATCAAAAATTTTGATGAATCTATTTCCGTTATACTTTATTCTGAAGAAAACAATTTCAAATTGTAACTTATTTATACATACACTAAAACAATGACTATACCATGATAAGCACTAAAAACAATGATTTTACCATAATATTTAATACATATATGGATGGATATTAATAACTATCGATGTTCAGTAATATGATTAATATAAAATGAAAAAAATGTTAACTGCAACATAGTTATGAATGTATCATCAAAACTTATTTGAAAATGCATTCAGCACTTTTAAAATAATTATATCAAGTGATTAAAATTTGTTGTAGCAGCGGCTTAGTGTCATACTGACCTAATTCTAGTTTGTTTTGTTTTTAGGTTTCGGGTATCAGGACAATCCTTCACAATGTGGCTACGGCACTGCATCTACTCACGTGATGTGACCAAGGAAACTGTATCAGAATTCATGTACCAACATTTGTTTGTACTTTTCCTACAGCTGTTTGGTGTAAAATGCTTGTAAGTTCATTCTTTCTGTTTTGAAATGTTTGTTAGCTCATGATGTTGCTGGAAAGGCCAAGTGAGCTTAATTATGCCATTGTGTGGCATCTGTAAACTGCCATTATCAACTTTCCATTCAAACAACTTTTTCTTATTAACCAAGAAGCTGAGACTCCTGATATTAGTCCTGTAGTTTGGCCGGGTGTAGGGCAATTAAGTTTATTTAAATAAATGACCTTGACCTACATTCAAGGTCACCACTGGGAGTCAGATATGATGAAACAACCTGTTCTCCGCAAGCAAGCGGCTCAGTGACTTGATATTTGACCTGTAACATAGAAGGGCTTCAAAGTTTGTTCAAATAAATGACCATGATATACATGTATATATATATACATTCAAAGGTCACAGACAAAATATATGCTTTATCTGATACTAAAGCTGTAGCATAATAGGGTTCAATTTCACCGGGGTCAACTATATTATATGCTAACATCTTTCTTCTCAAAAACCAAGAAGCCCAGCAGCCTGATAAGTATAATGGTGAAATAATTCAAAGTCACTTGGGTCAAATAGGCTAAAATCTTTTAAACAACTTCTTGTCGTTAACGGAAAGGCCAAGGGTACTCATATTTGGCCTATAGCATGCTGGCATGAATGCCTACCAAGTTTGTTCAAATGAATGACCTTGACCTTCATTCAAGGTCACAGTGGTCAAATAGGCTTAAAATCTTTAAACAACTTCTTGTCAATAATTAACAGGCCTTGAGACCTGATATTGAGCCTGTAGCATGCTGGGATGGAGGGGTATCAATTTTTTTCAAATGAGTGACATTGACCTTAATTCATTTAAGGTCACATGGGTCAAATCTGCTGAAATCTTTAAACAACTTCTTGTCAATAACTAAGAGGCCTAGAGACCTAGTATTGGACTTCTTAATTCCTGAACAGATCAAAACCAAATTTGATCGGAAACATCACTGCTTGTTGACAGACAATTTATGTCAATAAATTAATGAAATGTAATGAAACGAAATGTAATGAAATAATCTTTATTACACATAATTGATATGAAAGCATTTGAATGTGGTACTTTTACGACTGAGTATTATGGAACATGTTCGTGACTTTGGACACACGTAATATATATCATGCATAGTGTCTGTTTCCATTGTCAGCTTGAAAATCAGGCCGTTCTAATATATATTACAACCAGATTTGGTGTGAAATATTGGGTAAAGGCAATAATGTTTTATGTAAATGAGGCTGGTCTAACTCCTTGGGACTGAGGGGCGGGGTTCCAAAAGGGGAACATCGTGCTGAATTTTTGCTTTAAATTCCTGCTCCTCTTTGACGCTTGCATGGATTACATCCAAATATGATGTGAAAACTGAAACATCATTTGGAAAGGACAATCATATTTTATTTAAAAGGGGCTGGTCCAACCCCCTGGGACAGATGGATGGGGCCCCAATTGGGCAACTCAGCTGAAATTATGCTTTAAAATACTACTCCTCCTCAAGGTCAAAGGGGATTTCTACCAAATTTTGTCTGAAACATCATGTATGGTTTTTCAGTCGATCGGGACTGATAAGATTCTTTTTTTTTCTCACAAGAATTAATATTCAGCTGGTAAATCAGACTGATAACTAACTACATATTTTACTTGGTGCACTAACGCTTAGTTACCCCAATGTTACCCCAATGTTACCCTAATGTTACCCTAATGTAAACCCAATGTTAATCCAATGTTAATCCAATGTAACCCCAATGTTACCCTAATGTTACCCTAATGTTACCCTAATGTAAACCCAATGTTAATCCAATGTAACCCCAATGTAACCCCAATGTTACCCCAATGTTACCCCAATGTAACCCTAATGTAACCCCAATGTTACCCCAATGTAACCCCAATGTTACCCTAATATTACCCCAATGTAAACCCAATGTTAATCCAATGTAACCCCAATGTTACCCCAATGTTACCCCAATGTTACCCTAATGTTACCCCAATGTAAACCCAATGTTAATCCAATGTAACCCCAATGTAACCCCAATGTTACCCCAATGTAAACCCAATATTACCCCAATGTAACCCCAATGTTACCCCAATGTAAACCCAATATTACCCCAATGTAACCCCAATGTTACCCCAATGTAAACCCAATGTAACCCCAATGTTACCCCAATGTAACCCCAATGTTACCCCAATGTAACCCCAATGTTACCCCAATGTAAACCCCAATGTTACCCCAATGTAAACCCAATGTAACCCCAATGTTACCCCAATGTAACCCCAATGTTACCCCAATGTAAACTCAATGTAACCCCAATGTTACCCCAATGTAACCCCAATGTAAATGAAAACCAATCCTTAAGTAACTTCTTGTCAATAAAACAAAGATGTCCAGAGATCAGGTATTGGGCCTACAGGGATGAAGGGCGGCTAATTAAAAATTTGTTAAATAAATGGTGAAAGAAATGTTTTGTAACTGCTTTATTATAACTATACAGTGAAACCTGTCTAATCAGTCACCATGTGGGAGTGCCACTTTTGGTCGAATTAAACAGGGTGTCGGAAAAGTCAGGTATTTGTTGTTGACTACACTTGTCATCGCGAAATACGGTAGTGTCGGATTTGACAGGTTGTCGGAAAAGTCAGGTGTCGGATTAGACAGGTTTCACTATTGACATTATGGCCAGTTAGTACCGTCGTCAAAACTCATCATTGCAATGCAAGACTTTGTTTGTGTGCGAGGTAATTATGCTACATCACTTACCAATATTCTACTAGTTCTTTACTAAACATTAATGGAAATTAATTCTGGAGGTCAATTATTTATCAGGTTTAGTCTGTCATAGTGTGCTATTTGCGCTGCACATGCGTAATCTATTGTACAGAAAACTCATGTGTAATAGCACCAGTCCTAATTATATATAATGAAAAGTGATCCCAGATCTGCCATTACAGTGAGGTATTCACATTTACATCTTTCATGCTAGCAGGTCAAGATCAAATAAGGATGTTTAGACCTCATGCAGAAGCAAGTTCTATTCAGGGTAGATGTAACTCTCAGGTTTTCACTTTATACATATTTGGCCCACCATCATCAGATGGTTGGCTATTCAAATCGCCTTTCGTCCGTGGTCCGTTGTCCGTCCCATCTTCCTTCCGTCCTTCCGTCCAGCCATTAACAATTCTTGTTACTGCTATTTCTCAGAAAGTACAGAAGGGATCTTTCTGAAATTCCATCTGTAGGTTCTCCATGGGCCCTAGTTATGCATATTGCATTTTGGGACTGATCCATCAATAAGATCACATATAGGCCGCCATCTTAGATTTTGACAATTGAAGTTTGTTACCGCTATTCCTCAGAAAGTGCTTAAGGGATCTTTCTGAAATTTCATCTGTAGGTTCCCCTTGGTCCCTAGTTGTGTATATTTTATTTTGGGACTGATCTAGAAACAACATGGCTGACAGGCGGCCATCTTGGATTTTGACATTTGAAGTTTGTTTCTGCTATTTCTCAGAAAGTACTGAAGGGATCTGATGGTTGGGGCTCCAGATGGGCAACTTAGCTGAAATTATGCTTTAAAATACTACTCCTCCTCAAGGTCAAAGGGGATTTCAACCAAATTTGGTCTGAAACATCATTGGAGGAGGGCAATCATGTTTTACGTAAATGAGGCTCGTCTGACCCCTTGGGACTGAGGGGCTGCAAACGGGGAACATTGTGCTGAATTTTGCTTTAAAACGCTACTCCTCCTTAACACCAAAACATATTTCAGCCATATTTGGTCTGAATTATCATTGGGGGAGGGCAGTCATATTTTATATAAATGAGACTGGTCTGACGCCTGGGGACAGGGGTGGGGCCAAAAAGGGCAACTTAGCTAAAATTTACTTTAAAATGCTACTCCTCCTTAATGCTGAAGGGGATTTCAACCAGATTTGGTCTGAAACATCATTGGGAGAGGGCAATCATATTTTTATATAAATGAGGCTGGTCCAACCCTGGGGACAGATGGTTGGGGCCCTGAAACGGGCAACTTGGCATAAATTTTGCTTTAAAATGCTAATTCTCCTTACTTCCTTAACAGATCAAAACCAAATTTGATCTCAGACATCATTGTCTGTTGACAGACAATTTATGTCAATGAGGCTGGTTTGATTGATTTGGAGGGAGGGCGTGTCCCTGCTGTTATTGTTTCCAAGATGACCGTTTAGGCCCATGGGCCTCTTGTTTCTATATACATGTATATATAATCATCCCAACACTCATATCAGATTCAGAATTTTAACAAAAATTTACTGTTTATCAGTCTTTGTTAACTCATTGGGCCATGTTAAGTGTTTAAGCTCTTTATTGATCTAAATTTTTCTGGGAAACTATGTGTACATTACTGTATGTAACAGAGGTTTTCTTATAAGCATCATATATAGATGCAGTGGCTATTTTAGGATTCGATCCAAAACAATTGTCATATTAATTGTTAAATCTATTCCGGCTATTTTAGGATTCAATCCAAAACAATTGTCATATTAATTGTTAAATCTATTCCGGCTATTTCAGGATTCAATCCAAAACAATTGTCATATTAATTGTTAAATCTATTCCGGCTATTTCAGGACTCGATCCAAAACAATTGTCATATTAATTGTTAAGTCTATTCCTAAATGACATTTAAGATAATTATAGTACATGTAGCATTCTTGCATTTAGATACATTGGCTATTTTAGGACTCGATCCAAAACAATTGTCATATTAATTGTTAAATCTATTCCGGCTATTTTAGGATTCGATCCAAAACTATTGTCATATTAATTGTTTAAGATAATAATAGTACATGTAGCATTCTTTACAATTCCAAACCAGGTGAAAAAGGATTATGACAGGACTGACGAACCACAGCCAAAGTCTCTGAGATTTTCTTCACCAATGTCCAGGTCAGATCCTCCAATGCCTGACGCATTGTTAGGCCAGCATGGAGCTGAGTTACTGATGTACTACCCAACATCTTTAGCGAAAAATGTTATAATTGGAATGATTGTGGAGAAAACATATGTAAGTTATTATCAGATATATATATTTAGCATCTATGTAATTTGAATGGTAAAAAAAAAGTAAGAAATTTCAGGGACTAAACCTGCTATTTGGCAGCTAAATCTGGAAAATCGTCTGTTTACAATTTATAAGTAGAGTAGTTTTGCCCTTCTCTTTCTTCCTCTTCTATACCGGGGTCGTATAACACAAAACCCAAGACAAGTTTGGTTATTACTGGTTGATTTATTTCTTCCCAGAGAAAGAAAAAACCTAAAAGTAAATCGGACAACGATTAAACAATGAAACAGACCATAACACGACTGACACACACCAAATTGATTCACGCCTCTCACTCCGATAAACACACACACATACATACGACTTACCAGGCCTCCCACCGGCGGTATCCAGTTCCCGTTGCAGGGGTATAGGAAATCTGTGACTCTAGATCTATATATGTATGAATTATAGAGAGCTATATATGAACGTACTCTCGCGAGCATGGCCCGATCTAGAGTGATAGAACGAGCAGTGGCAGCGTTAATTGGGGAAGGTCATGTCGCATAATTATATACATACATAACATGGACAGTACATATAACACGTGACATAAATTAAAGACGACTACTACTCACGGGTACTATACCTGTCCTACTAACTACTCCACATGTGTATAGAACATGAACACGGGTTACACTTATTTTTAACATCAGGGAAACTTTGCTTCCTGAAGTTTTATGGATTGTCCGAGTTTGGTGTATATGTATACCATGTAATAAACAGGAGTGATATATTGCATAACTTCTAGCCTCTCACTACATGCAAATTTGAAACATAACGAGTTAAGATATACAGAGGATTCTGCTTATTTGCATATACTATTTTCCAGGTGAAAATAACATAGATTAAAAACTGAATCAATTGAAATGTAATTTAGAATTAATATTATGTCTTTGTTTACATCTCCATCTTGCCCGGTGTAGTATAGTATTTTGACCCCCATGGTAAAGTGACCCTGGGGTCAAAATACCATTATGGTGAAATGACCTCCCCCCCCCCCCCCTTTATAAAATCACTATGACATTTTGTTTCATGCTACACATAATAATTCAAAATATTCATACAAATTTGGCCTGAAACATCTTTTGGGGAAGGGTAACAGAGTATGTATAAATCTTGGCTCTGACACCCCCCCACCCCACCCCGGCCCGGAGGGGTGGGCCCAAATAAGGGGAAATAGAGGTAAATCCTTCAAATTGCTACTAGTCATAGATTTCAACATGGATTGTTAATAACCATATTTGGCCAGAACCATCCTTTTGGGAAGGGGAACAGAATTTGTATAAATTTTGTCTCTGACCCCAGGGGTCAGGAGGGGCAGGGCCCAATAGGGGAAATATAGCAAATTCTTTCAAATCCTTCTTCTATAGGATTGAAGGGATATCGATTTGATCAATATTTGGTCTGAAGCATCCTTGGGTGAAGGGGAAGCAATTTTGTATAAATGGTGGGTCTTGTCTCCTAGGAGCCTGAGGGGTGGGACCCAATAGGGGAAATTTAGGTAAATCCTTTAAACAAATTCCTATCAGTCTAGAACAACTTAATGGATTTTGATGAAATTTGGTCTGGAGCATAATTGGAAAAAAAGGGGACTGTATGCTGTATAAGCAGAGGATTTGGTTTCCTTGGGGCTGGAAAGATGGGGCCCAAAAGGGGGAAATATTGGGGAAAAAACCCCTCAACACTTAAATCTTTCTTTTTCTTGAAGAATAACTGGATTTCTGTCCACATTTAGTTTAAACCATTGTTGGTAGATGCTGCAAAAGAAGTAGGAGATAATTGTAGTATATGATGACAGTATTTTGCCATTGTGCTGAAATATCCAGGTGAGCGATGCAGGCCCTGTGGGCCTCTTGTTTAAGATTGTTCCAGCACTGGCAACCTACACTGTATTCTCCCTGGGTTGTCATTTAGATTAAGAAGATATTTATCAATTTAATCTCTTTCATTTGATCATAACAGAGAATATTTCCCCAAATATCAAGTGTAATCACTTTACACTTACCTTGTATTAATGGCCATGCAGGATTGATGTTTAAACGGGAATAGACTAAACATTCTTATCAAATATTTCCATCACCCAAAACACTGAATTTTTTTGGGGAAAAAAGCATACAAGATTTTTTTAAGAGTCAGTTGTGTTAGTAGAGACAAAGTTTTTGCTGTATTTGGCATAATAGCTTCAACTGTTTGTTTGCTTGATTTATTACCACATGTTTATGGTTCAGTCGGGATCATTTTGAGGCTTGGTCTCCTTGTAGTAGTTGGTGACTACCTCATTGAACAACACACAAGAGGCCCTGAACTTATGCTTGGATAGATACCAATTGATGTCTCATAATCAATTAAAGTATCATATTCCAGAAAACACTAGAATGTGTGAGAATTATTACCTGGTACACTGCTAACCCAAAAACCTTCAATATCCTCGCACCAGTATGAATTTTTAAACGTAGAGAAAATGAAGTGAAAGTGAGGAAATTAAGTGCAAGTGAAGGTACTAATGATAAATGAAGGGAATTTATTTATTTCTATCCGTCTTTCGTGCTCAAACAGAGTTATCGCCCCTCACTACACTTCATTCTTTCTGTGACACTCATTTAGTATAGGTGTCACCCCACTAGTATACAATTGAGTCATACATGAAATATGAATGGTTTATTTGACATGGAATTCGAAGTGTACACATTTTTTTTTTAAATCCTCGAGATTATTTCTCCTGTTTTTTTAACAGAGTTGAATTACTGAAATGAAATGGAATGGACCTGAAATGGTTATTGCCTGTAGAGAATGGACACATTATAGTATTCTTGAACATATTTAGTGTGGTCATATTTAAAATGACATTTGTTCATTTTACCTGAAAGTATCTTAAAATGATTTTTGAAAATAAACAATTCACAGTATCGCATTGGAAGAGCTTAAAATAATTAGCTGGAAAAAAGAAATCCGGATCTTGAAAAATTGACTGCTATTTAGATTAATTATGTGTCTCTACAATATCATAAAATATACTAAAGTCACGAATAGATAAGAAAATCCTGAAATATCAGTGATTTTTAGGTCACCTGAGACAAAGTCTCAAGTGACCTATTCTAATCGCCTTTTGTCCGTCGTCATCCGTCGTCCGTCGTGCGTCGTGCGTCCGTAAACTTTTTACATTTTCGACTTCTTCTCAAAAACCACTTAACAAAATTCAATGAAATTTGGCAGAAAGTTTCTATGGCTGAAGGTCAACCAAAATTGTGAATTATATGGTCCCCAGCCCCCAGGGGCCTGAGGGGTGGGGCCAAAAAAGGTCAAATTGACTAAAACTTCAAAAATCTTCTCCTCTACTCTCAGATATGGTAGAATCAAATACTCTTCATAGATGGAAGGGTCTTAAGGTGCTTTACCAAAATTGTGAATTTCATGACCCTGGGGTCTCACGTTTGCCCCTGGGGAGGGGGTAAACTTTACTATAGTTTATATAGGGAAATCACATTTTTGACTATTATTTGTTGGATTTGTATTGGAATTCATTCTAACTTGTTACAAATTATCAGCATGGGATGACACTTTGATGGTATGTACATGTTGGCCCTAGTTGACCCCCGGGGCTGGTGGCCGGGGCCAAAAAGGGTCAAATTGACTAAAATTTCAAAAATCTTCTTCCCTACTCTCAGATATGGTAGAAATCAAATACTCTTCATAGATGGAAGGGTCTTAAGGTGCTTTACCAAAATTGTGAATTTCATGACCCTGGGGTCTCACGTTTGCCCCTGGGGAAGGGGTAAACTTTACTATAGTTTATATAGGGAAATCACATTTTTGACTATTATTTGTTGGATTTGTATTGGAATTCATTCTAACTTGTATCAAATTATCAGCATGGGATTACAGTTTGATGTTATGTACATGTTGGCCCTGGTTGACCCCCAGGGGCTGGTGGGCGGGGCCAAAAAGGGTCAAATTGACTGAAATTTCAAAAATCTTCTTCTCTACTCTCAGATATGTTAGAATCAAATACTCTTCATAGATGGAAGGCTCTTCAGGTGCTTTACCAAAATTGTGAATTTCATGACCCCTGGGTCTCACGTTTGCCCCTGGGTAGGGGGTAAACTTTACTATAGTTTATATAGGGAAATCACATTTTTGACTATTATTTGTTGGATTTGTATTGGAATTCATTCTAACTTGGTTCAAATTATCAGCATTGGATTACAGTTTGATGTTATGTACATGTTGGCCCTGGTTGACCCACAGGGGCTGGTGGGCGGAGCCAAAAAGGGTCAAATTGACTGAAATTTCAAAACTCTTCTTATCTACTATATGTTAGAGTCAAATACTCTTCATAGACTGACCCCATTAGGACTGATGGGTGGGGCCAAAAAGGGTCAATTTAGTTGGCCGAAATATTTCAAATCTCAGGTGACCGTTAAGGCCCTTTGGGCCTCTTGTTTATTAAACCCTTTCATATACATGTACACTTTTTTTCCGTTCAACACTTAAAATGATCACAACCTCATATTTTAAAAGATATTTAGTATAGAAAACAGGAGTAATTATACTCTGCCATCTGGTATTACTAGTGATACCATTAATCATCTATTGTTCCCTATCAAAGCAAAGACACGTACAATTTACCTCTTTTATTCTGAAAAGGTCATGACTCTCGAAAAGGTCACATCATCACTTTTGGTTACATATCTCACCATTACAGTAATGTGATGTCATCTGGTACTAGTGTCATTAATGTGATGTCATCTGGTACTAGTGTCATTAATGTGATGTCATCTGGTACTAGTGTCATTAATGATGGCAATATGTGTTCACCACCATTACAATAATGTGATGTCATTTGACACTAGTGTCATTAATGATGGCACTTACTATGTGTCCACCACCATTACAATAATGTGATGTCATCTGGTACTAGTGTCATTAATGTGATGTCATCTGGTACTAGTGTCATTAATGATGGCAATATGTGTTCACCACCATTACAATAATGTGATGTCATCTGGCACTAGTGTCATTAATGAGGGCACTATGTGTTCACCACCATGACAATAATGGGATGTCACCAGGTACTAGTGTCATTGATGTGAAGTCATCTGGCACTAGTGTCATTAATGATGCACGTTCACCCATGAGTGTGTAATCAGTCAGTGGACTATG